>NC_053497.1:121102861-121214568 GCF_905171775.1 Rana temporaria
ATGTCCGCCGGGAGTCCCGCGATCGTCTCACAGAGAGGAAGAATGGGAAATGCTGATTTTTATCAAGCATTTCCTTGTTCTGCCTAGGGACAGGACACTGATCACAGCTCCCTGTTCAGTGTCGTGTCACACGTAGCCCATCCCCCCTACAGATGGAACACATCCCTAGGACACAATTAACCCCTTCAGCGCCCCCTACTGGTTAACACCTTTACTGCCAGTGTCATTTACACAGTAATCCAATGCATTTTTTAGCACTGATCGCTGTATAAATGACAATGGTCCCAAAATGGCGTCAAAAGTGTCTGATGTGTCCGCCATAATGTCGCAGTCATGATAAAAATCGCTGATTGCTGCCATTGCTAGTAAAAAAAAAAAACGAATAAAAATGCCATAAAACGATCCCCTATTTTATAGACGCTATAACTTTTGCGCAAAACAATCAATATACGCTTATTGTGATTTTTATTTTTACCAAAAATATGTAGAAGAATACATATCGGCCTAAACTGAGGAAAAAATTATTATTTTTTATATATTTTTGGGGGATATTTATTATAGTAAAAAATATTGCTTTTTTTAAATTGTCACCCTTTTTTTTTTTGTTGTTTATAGCGCAAAAAATAAAAGGCAGAGGTGATCAAATACCACCAAAAGAAAGCTCTATATGTGGGGGGAAAAAAGAACGTAAATTTTGTTTTGGAAACCACGTCGCACGACCGCGCAATTGTCGGTTAAAGCGACGCAGTGCCGAATCGCAAAAAGTCTTTTGGTCTTTGGGCAGCTAAATGGTTCCGGGGCTGAAGTGGTTAATCAACACTGGGTTTTTATTTTCCACCCAAAAAAAAAAACATTACAAGTCAACAGCTACAAATACAGCAGCTGCTGACTTTTAAAATAAGAACACTTACCTGTCCAGGGCGCCCGCGATGTCCTCACCCGAAGCCTAACTGTCTCTCAGCTCCCGGGTTGAGGCGCCGGTGCGCCCCATTACAGATTGCATTGGAAGTGACGTTCCGTCGCCGCCATCTTGCTACACCCCACACTCCTGCACAGTAATAATAGAGTGTAAAGGGGGAAAGTGGACATCTTATTACACCCATCGGATTTTAGATTTCAGTTATTTTCAACACAAAGCGAAGCTTAAAGCGGTCCTCCACCCTAAAGTGGAGTCCCGCTGATCGGAACCCTCCCCCCCTCCGGTGTCACTTTTGACACCTTTCAGGGGGGAGGGGGGTGCAGACACCTGTCTAAAGACAGGTATTTGCACCCACTTCCGGCCACACGATACGGGCGAAAGACGGGCATTCCGTCACATCCCGTCTGTCGCCCGTTGTGTGCTGGGAACACTCGGCTCCCAGCACACAGCGTGTGAGCCAATCGGCGGGCGCAGCGCGACTCGCGCATGCGCCGTAGGGAACCGGGCAGTGAAGCCGCAGCGCTTCACTTCCTGGTTCCCTCAGCGTGGATGGCGGGGGGAGCAGCAGAGTGACGAGCGATCGCTCGTGCTCTGCTGCGATCGGCGCTGGACTCCAGGACAGGTAAGTGTCCTATTATTAAAAGTCAGCAGCTGCAGTATTTGTAGCTGCTGGCTTTTAATATTTTGTTCCCATGGCACATCCGCTTTAAATGCTTAATTACAGTATTTGGAAATCCGAAGGACTGTTTACATGTTTAAATGTGAAAATCAGAGGTGTTCTGTCACATTAGCAACCATGGAAGGTCAGCAGGTTTGCTGCTGCTTTTAGAAATTTAACATCTAAACAGTCTGTCGGATTTCCAAATACTGTAATTAGGGATATAAGGCTCCGTTTTGTGTTGAAAATAACTGAAATCTACAACTCCGGTGGGTGTAACAAGATGTACGCTTGCCCCTTCTCACTCTATCATTACTGAGCAGGAGTGTGGGGTGTAGCAAGATGGCGGTGACGGAACGTCACTTCCGGAGCCATTTGTGATGGGGAGCCAAATGTGATGAGACACCGGCATCTTCAGTAAGGGAATTGGCAAATGAAGCTTTATGGCTTCACAGCCTGGTTCCCTACTGCGCATGCGTGAGTCACGCTGTGCGTCCTCACTGGTCCCTGCTGTCTTCTGGGACCTGTGTGTCTCCCAGTAGACAGCGGGGCGGGGGGGGGGGGGAAGAGGGGCTGGATAAGTGGAAGTTCAATTTTTGGGTGGAACTCCGCTTTAATAAGACCGAAAATTTAATTACATTTAAAAAAAACATGCTTTTTTATTTTTTTCATTTTGTTGTAATATTGTACAATTACCGTAAATGTATTTTCCTCTTCACTGATGTGCGCTGATGAGGAGGTACTGATGGGGCTGCGCTGATAATCGGGGCCCTAATATTAGTAATTAGGCGCTAAATTTCCTGTTTCTTTTCAGTCTAGAAGAGTCTGATGATGAAGATTTGTTTAAAGAATCCCCTCCAAAACAGAAGACAAAGCAAGAAGAGGACGAGGAGGAGGAACTGGTAAGCTTCAAATCGCTTTGCAGTACCCATCTTATCCTGTGGGGGGAAATAATGTAACTATCTCTTTACATTCACTTCAGCCAGAGCCAGTACATTGAGCTGCGCTTACAGTGCCTTGCGAAAGTATCCGGCCCCCTTGAACTTTGCGACCTTTTGCCACATTTCAGGATTCAAACATAAAGATATAAAACTGTAATTTTTTTTGAAGAATCAACAACAAGTGGAACACAATCATGAAGTGGAACGAAATTTATTGGATATTTCAAACTTTTTTAACAAATAAAAAACTGAAAAATTGGGCGTGCAAAATTATTCAGCCCCCTTTAAGTTAATACTTTGTAGCGCCACCTTTTGCTGCGATTACAGCTGTAAGTCGCTTGGGGTATGTCAGTTTTGCACATCGAGAGACTGACATTTTTGCCCATTCCTCCTTGCAAAACCGCTCGAGCTCAGTGAGGTTGGATGGAGAGCGTTTGTGAACAGCAGTTTTCAGTTCTTTCCACAGATTCTCGATTGGATTCAGGTCTGGACTTTGACTTGGCCATCCTAACACCTGGATATGTTTATTTGTGAAGCATTCCATTGTAGATTTTGCTTTATGTTTTGGATCATTGTCTTGTTGGAAGACAAATCTCCGTCCCAGTCTCAGGTCTTTTGCAGACTCCATCAGGTTTTCTTCCAGAATGGTCCTGTATTGGCTCCATCCATCTTCCCATCAATTTTAACCATCTTCCCTGTCCCTGCTGAAGAAAAACAGGCCCAAACCATGATGCTGCCACCACCATGTTTGACAGTGGGGATGGTGTGTTCAGGGTGATGAGCTGTGTTGCTTTTACGCCAAACATAACGTTTTGCATTGTTGCCAAAAAGTTCGATTTTGGTTTCATCTGACCAGAGCACCTTCTTCCACATGTTTGGTGTGTCTCCCAGGTGGCTTGTGACAAACTTTAAACGACACTTTTTATGGATATCTTTAAGAAATGGCTTTCTTCTTGCCACTCTTCCATAAAGGATTTGTGCAGTATACAGGGACTGATTGTTGTCCTATGGACAGAGTCTCCCACCTCAGCTGTAGATCTCTGCAGTTCATCCAGAGTGATCATGGGCCTCTTGGCTGCATCTCTGATCAGTCTTCTCCTTGTATGAGCTGAAAGTTTAGAGGGACGGCCAGGTCTTCGTAGATTTACAGTGGTCTGATACTCCTTTCATTTCAATATTATCGCTTGCACAGTGCTCATTGGGATGTTTAAAGCTTGGGAAATCTTTTTGTATCCAAATCCAGCTTTAAACTTCTCCACAACAGTATCTCGGACCTGCCTGGTGTGTTCCTTGTTCTTCATGATGCTCTCTGCGCTTTAAACGGACCTCTGAGACTATCACAGTGCAGGTGCATTTATACGGAGACTTGATTACACACAGGTGGATTCTATTTATCATCATTAGTCATTTAGGTCAACATTGGATCATTCAGAGATCCTCACTGAACTTCTGGAGAGAGTTTGCTGCACTGAAAGTAAAGGGGCTGAATAATTTTGCACGCCCAATTTTTCAGTTTTTTATTTGTTAAAGTTTGAAATATCCAATAAATTTCGTTCCACTTCATGATTGTGTCCCACTTGTTGTTGATTCTCCAAATAAAATTACAGTTTTATATCTTTATGTTTGAAGCCTGAAATGTGGCAAAAGGTCGCAAAGTTCAAGGGGGTCGAATACTTTCGCAAGGCACTGTATCTGCCCGACTTCCCCAGCCCCATGAAAAGGCAGAGCTTACTTGTTCTTGTACAGTACTCCCACCTCTTTGCTTGCAGCGGCACCAGCTCTGCCCACACTCCTTTCCTACCAGCCTCTCGGGCCGGCCTCTGGATAACGTCATGCCACCCAGGACGTCAAAGGGCGGAGTGCGCTCAGCCTCTGCACACTAGTACAAAGGCTATGCAGCACAGTGTTCTCTGCAAGGCAATGTATGTAGCAGCAGCTGCCGCCGCGGGCTGGCTCACTGTCTTGGGCCTATAATTCAGCTGTCTGGCGAGACTGCAAGGCAATGTAGCGGTTGGCGGCTGGCCGGTAATTGTGTGTTGAATCTATAATCCAGGCCTGGGAAGAAGAGCCACTAACGAGCGCCTCCTTAATATGGTGCCCATGGCACTTTCCATATGTGCCATACCCTGGATACCCTACTGTCCAAGAGGCCCTGGGATTTTGATGTGAGTTTGTACAAAGTAGTGTGAGGGCAAAAACATTTGGTTAGCTTACTGGCTCAGGTCAGGCTGATCACAACAGACACGGCTATCTTTCAATAGGTACCCTAAGCAGGTGGTTGTTGTTGTTGTTGTTGTTATCAAGGATTTATGTAGTGCCAACAGTTTGCACAATATAAAGGGAAGACAATATAGTTACAATACAGGTGGGTTAAGGGGGCCTTGCTCATAAAAGCTTACAATCTAATGGGGTGGGGCAAGTGGTACAAAAGTTAATAACCGCGGTTACCAGAAAACAACATGCACTAAAGAATGAGTCCCAATTAATTTATTAGGTTATACTAAAAAAAATAAAAAAAACAGCCAACATGTTTCAGGGGTCAGAAAAAAAAACCCACCCCTTTTATCAGTGGTTGTAAACCTCAGACATGAAATTTGAACAAAGCATATCCCTCCATAGTAGAGATGTCCAACCTTTTGACCTTCCTGGGCCACATTGGAAGAAGAGGAATTGTCTTGGGCCAAACATAAAATACAATAATGATAGCTGATGAGCAAAAGAAGTCAGATCACAGGTTAATGATCATCAATACATATAATGTACCTAATCTGAGTAATAAAACTTCATTTATTTAGGAAAATGTGTATTTCTAAAAGTAAAAGAGGCATTAGAAGTATTTGATAAACTAACACATCAATATCTGGTTGGATGGAGTAGCAATTCTCAATGAATTCCCAAGGTGCTCATCAGATATTTTGGTTCTAGTTTTGCCCTTTGTGTGATTCATCCTGGAAAATAGTTGGTGCTGCCAAAAAACTGATGACCTGAATAAGGTGCAATTGTGAAGAGTGGGAGAGTTTTTTATTAGGAAGATTGAGGCCCAGATTCTCGTATCTGGGCGTAAAACTGTGCGGTATCTGGTTTACGTTATGCCGCCGCAAGTTTTACAGGCAAGTGCTTTATTCACAAAGAACTTGCCTGTAAAGTTGCGGCGGCGTAGCGTAAATCACCCGGCGCAAGCCCGCCTTATTCAAATTAGGCGGGTAGGGGGCGTATAGCATTTAAATTAAGCGCGTTCCTGCGCCAAACATAATGCGCATGCGCCGTCCCTAAAATTTTCCGACGTGCATTGCGCTAAATGACGTTGCAAGGACGTCATTGGTTTCTACGTGAACGTAAATGGCGTCCAGCCCCATTCATGGACGACTTGCGCAAACAACGTAAATTTTAAAATTTTGACACGGGAACGACGCCCATACTTAACATTGGTTGCCCCTCATATAGCAGGGGCAACTTTACGCGTCGCAAATCTAACGTAAACGTCGTAACTTCACTGCGTCGACCGCGCGTACGTTCGGGAATTTGCGTATTTTGCATACTCGACGGGGAAAACGACGGAGGCGACACCTAGCGGCAAAAAAAAAATTGCATTTAAGATCCGACAGCGCAAGAGCCTTACGCCTGTCGGATCTAATGGATATCTATGCGTAACTGATCGTGCCCCCCCCCCCCTTCAGAACACACCACTCAGCTCTTGCAGCCATTGGCTGTCAGTGCTGATCAGATGCCGATTGGTTGCTGCTTTTCCAGCATGCCCATTTGACAGAAGCCAGCTTTTGTCAGACAGGCTGATGTACATGCTGGACGAATGTCGGCTGGTTTCTGTTGAACTGGCCGATACCCAGCTAGTGTGTACCAGACTTTAGGGTTTACAACCACTTTAACATGTGAACCTTAATTGAACTCAATATAGAGATTTCCTGTTGCGTCCACCTAGGTGAGTTTAAATGTTTTTGGTTTTTTTTGTTTGTTTTTTTTAATACAAACTTCGCTTTTACATTTTGTATTTTTTTTTTAGATTCTTTGCTGATAATTTTGCATGTGGTTTGTTTTTCCAGAGTATGAAGGGTTGTCCGCCTCCAGCTCCTCTCTTTGGCGACGATGATGACGAAGAAGATGACTTGGATTGGTTAGGATAAGAATGACATGGGTGTCCATCTTGGAGACGACACTTCTAGACTGAACCTCAATACCTAAGCACAGAAGTTTGCGGCAAACCGTAGTATGGACAGAGTGGGTCCTAATGTGCCCTCTGCCCTCTGGAACCTGCAAAGCCATCTCCGTGTTGCTTTGACCGTGCTAGAGCCAAGAATGCAAAGCCAATTTCTGTCTTATGTACTCATTGTAGTGACCATCCTGGAAACTGGATTAAACTACTGGATATTTGCAAAGGCCAATGTGAAGACCCATGATGCTTTGCAGAAGGCTATTGCAGTGCCAAGCTACTGGAAAACCCTTGGCACGTTGCAGGAAGGACAAAGTGGCTCATAATGTTCTGCTAAAAAAGATGGCCAGACGGAACCGAAAATGCACTGCAGTGGTTAGGTGGGGACTCTTAATGCATTGCAGAAGCTTCTTCTAAAGTGCAATGTGTGGCTGGAAGCAGGCCTTGGCAGCAACGCAGCAGAGAAAATGGTTCCTCTTTTTGTGTCCGGTTTGGTGCCATCCAATCTCAGCATCAATCAATATTGGCAATTACTGTTTCTGATCATATCTGTATTACTATTATCTACTAATTCCTCTTTTTAATAGCCAGAAGCACATTATGCTGAATAAAAAAAACTTAACATGACTCTTCTTTCCATCTTGGATAAATGTCACTAGACTGTGTATGTAATCTCTGGTATTGTATGGGTTACAGTGTCTGCATCCAAAGCCTAAAGGCAAAACCTTTTTTTTTGTTTAGTTTGGATAGAGTGGAGAGGGATTAGAACATCTGTCGGGTTTGTATTGCTGTGTTCCCCTTAGGGCACGTGGCAAGGTCCACCAGGCCGAATGCTGCCTGCCAGATCATTTCATGTTTCCCTCACACCAAGGGGTTTTTTCTTTTTTCTTCCAAGTATTTCTGCCACCTCCGACTCTTGCCTTCTGCTCACTATTGTCACTTGTAAACACAGAAGTTTTCCGTGTTTATAAGGACAGCTTTCCTTGCAGTAAGTCTCACAGATGCCTGCCTGCACTCATGGCATGGACAAGGGAACTGCAAGTGCATTGTGGGATGGGGTGTATCAATTGGTAAGTTGCACTTTGATATCCATCAGTGCCTGGGTGTACAGATGATGAACAATCATCTCCCTGTGAGAGGCGGAGCCACCTACACTTCCAGAAGATGCTGAGCCAGGCAGGAAGATGGGGGGAGAGGGCAGAGGTCTTGGATGAGGAAGGGTGGAAGTGAAATGTGGGCAGCCTGTAAATGACAACTGAACCTGCAACCCCAAAACCCTGCACTCTATATGTAGCGCACTCCTTGACTGTGCACTCTGTGCACAGTGGCCCCCTGAACTTTGTAAATGGCACACACCTGATCTCTGCACTATGTGCATAGGGGGTTATTTACTAAAGGAAAATCCACTTTGCACTACAGGTGCACTTGGAAGTGCAGTCGCTGTAGATCTGAGGGGAATAGCTGCTGATTTTATCATCCAATTATGTGCAAGCTAAAATGCTGTTTTTTTTTTTTTTTTTTTTTTCTTTTCATGTCCCCCTAAGATTTACAGTGACTGCACTTGTGGTGCAAGGTGGATTTGCCTTTAGTAAATAACCCCCATAGTGCAGAGTTCAGGAGTGTGTTTCGTACATAATGCAGAGTTCAGGGGTGCGCTATGTACAGAGTTCAGGAGTGGGCGATCGGTATTGCCGCGGTTTTCAATGGGAAGGAGCGGTATACATGCCGCTCCAAACTGATTTTTTGGTCTCCCGCCAGTGCATCGCCTCAGTGTGAAGGCCCTCGGGCTTTCACATTGAGTCTGCAGTGAAGGAGTTTTTCAGGTGGGATAGCAGCGCTATTTTTAGCACTGTACCGCCTGAAAAACTCCTCAATGTGAAAGGGGTCTAAAGGATAAGTCCACCTAACACTAAAATCACTACATCTACAGCCATCCACGATCTAACACTAACAGATCTAGCCCTGTAAAGAAGAAATTGGTATACATACTTTTCTTTTTTTTAAGCCGGTCTGGTATCCAGCGGCGGAAGCTCTGCAGAGGACACAGCTGTGAAATTAATGGGAAGTGACCTCATCCATAGAGTTACTATGGGGCTTCTATTGTCAGACGTGTCCTCTGCACCCGTCACCCCATCTGAGAGCTCAGCGTGGGGTCGGATCGGCTTCCAAACAGGTATTTATACTCATGTCTTCTTGACGGTTCTAGATAGGTTAGATTGTGGATGTAGTGATTTTAGTGTTTGGGTGCACTTATCCTTTAAATAATCCAATATGATGTGCAGCCAATCATTTATCAAGTCAGAACAATGAAACCTGACTTTTTTTTTTTTTCTGTTCCTGACTTCATTGCGTTTTTAAATAGGGATAAATCATTTGTAAAGAAATATAGCAAGGTGTTATATCAGTAGACGGTGCACAGTGTAATATCACAATTTATGTAGTGACACAGCAATACAGGAAATAGTACCAGATTATTTATTTAGCCCAACAGGCTACCATAGTGACATGACAGACCGTAAATAGCACATGGATCTAGAACGTCTGAAAGAAAAGCATAGGTGTTGCCTATAGCAACCATGTACTTTTAATTATTTAGACTGCGTATGAAAAAGCCAAGCTCAGCACACACCTATTAAGACTAGAACTCTGCTAAAGATTACAACTAAATATACATATAGCTCAGTTCACAAAGCTAACACCAGGATAACAAGACTTATGTTTAAAATAGCGACCATTATTTTCAGATTAGTCCAGTGAGGCATATGGCTAAATCAAAGAGTTTTATCCTTGTGTTTAAAGCTCTGTAAATTGAGCCTACGCTATAAGGTCACATCCACTTTTTTTTTTTATTGAGATATATAATCTCAATCTGTCACAATAAAATACCGTTTGAACTAGCATTAAAGTGAGATGGGAGAAGACGGTGATAGTGTACAGAGTAGTGTATATCAATGTAAATGCACTTATGTGTTAACACATCAAAAATATCATGGCCATTCATAGACCTTGTTTTATTTATCCTGGTGTGAAAGCAAGCTTTGCCGCCATTATTGTCAGGAAGGTGCTTCCATAGTACAGCCAACATACCACCATACACACCAGCTCTAAATGGAATGTGCAGCTTATACAACCTATTCAAAGAATCAAGAACTGAATTTGGACGAATAGCACCACTTTGGCTGGTGGAATATGCTTGTGTTACCTGATGTGGCATGGTTAGAACAGTCTTTAGTTCAGAGAAGTTTGAAAATCTTTCAGTTTTATCATTTGTATTTGGTTGACAAGATGGCACAACTTCCTTCTTGATGTCTTGTTTGTGGAGACTTTCTCCTTATTTGAAAAAAATGAGAATGAAGAAGATACAACCAAGACCTATGATCAGTCCCAAAGCTAAGCAAAGTCTCAAGCTGTGTGCAGAGAAAGAATTTGATGCTGGAGAAGGATGGGCTTCGGACAATGCTACTCGACGGCTGATCCCTAGGAGATAAGTGCTCCGAATGTCATGCATGTACCTTCCTCCCCATATCTGGCCCTGGTCAGGGACCAGGACGTCACTGACTGTAAAGATTGACAGTCGAGGTGATGAAGTATGGCCTTCAGAAAAAGACACTCTTGGGCTGGAAAACTCTGAATTTTGAGATAAGGCATCATCAGAGATGGTACTGAACATGGTAGCCACAGGGGACCTGTGTAAGGTCTCCTCATCCGTCTTTAAGCCCTGGACCCCTTCCTCAGGTATCATGGTGACACTGCGGCAGAATGGGCACACTACGAAGGTCATCAGCAAGCTGTGGCAAACCAGCTTTATTAGACAGTGCAGACACAGCGTGTGGCCACATTGCAAAGTTTTGGGTGCTCGCGACTGTAAAGTGGTCTTGTAAGCTTCGTAACAGATAGGACATTCTCCCGGGCTGACTCCAATCTCGGCTTCTACAGATGGCAAGTCCATGATGCCCAGGGATTCCTCAGAATTCTTGTTGACCAGAATATAGATGCCAGTACATTTAATGTACGTCCCAATCGTTGCTTGTACTTGTTGCCCCTTGTACATTCACTACCATCACTTGTAAGATTTTCTTATGGGGGGGAACTACAGTATTGAGTGTATTGGCTTTAGTTAGCTGGCTGCCCCAAAACCTTTTAGTCACTTTTTCATATCTCGTAGCAAAGTGCAGAAATTATTTTAGGTTTGGTTTTATATCTTATGTAATAGGAAATATGTAAATGATGACATGGAGAATAACTTTGTCCCAAACCAAATAGGACGGCAAAAGTTCTTAAATTAGAGTCTCTAAAAAATATCAGGCTGCAAGCCACCCTCTGGCCATTGTGCACATCCACTTGTTTTCAGCACTTTTCCTAGAAATGTGCAGGAAATTAATTATTACAGTCTGTGGAATCTGCAGGCTGATACAAAGCATTAACAAAACTTTTTTCCAGGCCAAATGATCAATGTCCAGAACTTCATGCAATAAATTCGTAGAAGGGTACAAATTCTCAAATGTTGGATCTTTTTCTCTTTTGTCTGCAGCTTCTTCTTGGTGTGTTGCCGCTTTGAGTAGTTCTTTCTTTAGAAGAGCCAACTGCTATGGAGTAAAACAGAAAACCTGCAATACCTTCAGCACTTCTGACCATCAGGCGGCAAAGGGTTCAGCTGAAAGGAAGCTTGACAGCGTTGCAGGGATCCTTATGTGCTGGGTATTGTGGACTTCGAGTCCATGGTTAGAACATGGTCAGTGGATTTATCACTAACTAACATGTTTATGCTTTAGGGCAAAGGAAATGTATAAGCGAGAGGTGCCTGATGTCGGACTTTGTTCAAACTCCTATCGCCTGATGTTGTCCTGGAGTTAGTTGGGAGCACAAGTTCAAGCCTGTTAGGTTAATACAGTTTATACTCTACGGAGCAGAGAAATCCTTTGTCCTAAAGTGGTTTTCCATCGTCAGATGCGTTTAAAGTGCAACTCCTCCTCTGGTGTGTAAGTGTCCATTTCTAACCGTTTTTCTTTCCAGCTTTATATACATTTAAAAGGGGGTGTGTGTCACTTCTGAGGATCAGAGATGGCTGTGCTGAGCTAGTTTAGAATGAAATTGGTGCATACCCCACCTAAGCACCTATCCTTTCTGAAAGTAGGCAGAGCCTAGGAAATGTGGGGCTCTCCCCTGTACAGGCTAGGTACTGAGAATTGGGGATCCAGCTGTGGAAGTAACAATGGCGTTACGTCTTATATACTGTGGCAATTTGTGTGCGGTCTTATTCCAGGAGACTCGAGAATACACACCTGAGAAGAAGATACTTTTGTAACTATGCATTGTACAACACACCGTGTTGCCATTTTGTTTATTGCTGTGTACATCTTTCTGCATTTTGTTTATTTGATTTTACTTTTTACCATTTTATTTTAAGTTTCTTTTTCTAGAAACCCACAAAGGCAGTCCCCAAACCATGTGGCCATTGGTACTGCTTGACCTTTACTAAAGAAGTACAAAAAGTGGGACTTTGGGGGTTATTTACAAAAAGCAAATCCACTTTGCACTACAAGTGCAAACTGCATATGAAATTGCACTGAAAGTGTAGATCAGAGGGGGATATGCAAGGAAAACAAAAAAAAACAGCATTTTAGCTTGCACAGGATTGGATGATAAAATCAGCAGAGCTTCCACCCATTTCAGATTTACAGCAACTGCACTTTGCCTTAGTAAATAACCGCCACTGTGTCTGAAACATTTCTGACAGCATTAGCACACACAAAATAACAGTATTTTCCTTAAGCCCCTTTCCTGCATGGCTGTCGGGTTGGATCAGCAGAGAATCAATGAACAGAACACCCCAGTTTAATTGGAGCAAAATAAGATGGATGCTACACCTTTTTTTTTTTTTAATATCACATATGTGCCTGTTCATATTTTTCTTCTTCCTACATCCTTTACATACCAAGCTTTCCAGACCCATGTCAGATCTATGGGTGGCCAGATGAAAACAGACTTGGGTCTGTTTACATTAGACCACCTCAGATATGCCATGTTTTGGTTAAGAGAAAAAAATGGAAAAGGATGCAGACCTTTTTTAATTTTTTTTTGCACCTGGGTGCACATACTTCTTTTAGGCCCCTATTACATGGGTGGTACAATCAGGTCCACCTGATGTTTTTTCAGATGAACCTGATCGGAAGCTTAAAGTAAGCCTATGGGCAGCTGGATGTAAAAGGACACCCCCTTTTATTTAGAAAAGACTGGCTATAGACCAGGGATATGCAATTAGCGGACCTCCAGCTGTTACTGAACTACAAGTGGCATAATAAGACTGGTGGCAGCAGCTGTTCCCGCCAGGAGAAAGCAGTGATTATCATTAGCGGCTATAGCAGCCACTTGCAATAATCGGAAACGAATCCGGCAGGCTGATTGTGCCCAAGTTGATTGGTCATTCAGGCTGCCCATTAATGGTTCGAATCTCAGGTGGTTCCTGGTGAATGGGACAAGATTTGAACTGTGTATGGCCAGCCTAAGTTCACTTATCTGAACACTAGCAGTTGGACTTTGATTCCTCCTTAGAGACGATAACTGTAGCAATGAGTCCTGGGGCACACAAAGACTCCCGCCTAGTGTTCAACCGATTACCAGAACTCTGCACAATAACAATTCAAAGAACTTCAGTCATCCATGCAAAGGCACTTTATTTTATTACAAGAACAAGATGAAGTAGGGAGGGAATGTCCCCATGCAATGGATCAGTGATACAGCACACACAATATACAACTTTCAGGAAGATGCATTGAGTTTACAGCACAGTGTTGCACTCAAAACCTGTGGGTCACAGACACAATGCAAGATTTAAAAAATAAGTGCATTTAAAATAGACACATTAAAAGCAGTTTTGGCCAATAAGGTATTCCTCAACTCTTTTTGTTCTTGCTACAGCAGTGTAGTTATGGTAATTTATCCGAATACAATTTGCCCCCCCCTTGTTTATCATTACCACATATGTTTGCCAAACCTCTTACAGCAGACTCCTGTCAAGTTCTGTGGCTTCTGAATCTACCACCAAAATATGCCAATGGGGGTCCTTATCCTGGATGACAGTCTGAGATGTCACAATCATCATCTCCATAATAAACTAGAGAAGGGTAACACACCACTGTGAAGTTATTTTTGCCGCCTGTGTTCTACTGGGAAGATTTCCCTTCACTTTCAGTCCTGGAGTCTCAAAAGGAAATAAGTGGAAATTCATACTTTAGAGAGTTGTCCTAAGAGTGAGTATTCCCAATAAGGCTAGATTCAACATGTGCGGCTCTGCGAGACACATTTTGCATGGGCATGGCAGCCAAACTCATTTGAATAGGCTGCCATGCTTCCTAAAATGCAGGGAAGAGGTTCCATTATATGGATCGCAGCCCGCACGGGAACTGCGTGTTGTGCGGTTCCCAGTGCATGCAGTGTGCGATTAGGATTAATCCAGTGTGTTTTTTTGTGTGGCGACACGTAGCAGGAACCACCTGCACAGATGTGAATCTATCCTATAAGATTTTCCCTAACTTGCTCTAACAACTCAGAATGTGGGGATTTTTAATCACCTTCTCTTGCTGTGACAATGGACACAGGACAAATACAGAAGGTAAATCTCCTTAAAGTAGAGAAGGGTTAAAGCCTGAGTCAGGTGATGCTTCCTGTGTCCTGTTGAGATTTTAAATACTGTCTGTGCACCTGTTCCTGAGATTTCCCCACACTTCCTCTTTTGTCGGACATTACCTGGACAGGAAGTGAAGCTATAGATGAGCAAATGAGACAACAAAAACCTTTCTTACTTTACTAGTATGCGGTTTGTGTCTTTCTGGAGGTCTCCTCTTCCATTTGAGGAGAAATGGAGGCAAAATCTGCCAAGTGAGGACACAGAACCAGACAGAGGTGCTAACACTTCCCTACCCTATTCAAAGATAAAACTAGAAATCCCTTTGTATACACTTTAAAGGTAAATGTCATCACTTGAGGGCATACAAAGTGCCTATTATTACCTTTATTGGCCATAAGTCTAGAATGTTAAAAATCCACGATGTCATGGTCAAGCCCTGCCGCCTACCATTACTGTCCTGTGGCCTATAAAGGTATTGCCACTGGATAGCAGTTTGGGGGGCTTACCATGAATGCCAGCCCTAGTAAGAAAGTCAAAATAAAAAAATACGTTTTCTTATTTATTTTTTTTGTGTCTGTTTTTAAGCCTGGTTTCTGTTTGAATAATGCAGCATGTACAGAAAGCTTTGGCAAAACTTTAGACTAGATCTAAGCAGGCGTATTGAAGTCTTTAGGCCTTGTTTATGTGTAGTCAAGGGACAGTAAACACAGGTAGGCAATCTGTATTTTTTTAACCCCCCTCTCACCACCGAATTGTAATTTAACACAGCCAGTGTTGGCAGACATTGCTGCAGCACGGCAAAATTCATACATGTTGCCTTTGGCAGATGGAACCTCTGCCAAACGTGACCTATTCAAGTGAATGAGAATGTGCCACAACCATGTGTATTGCACAAGGATGCGACGCATTGCGCTTTCAATGGGTAAACCAGGCATTCAGGAGACAACACTGCCTTTGAGCAACCCACCATCTTTCCACCATGGACTGTTTTTTTTTTTTTTTTTGTAGAGAGGCAGCAAAATCTTATTTAAATAAGGGCTCATATAAAACTAGTTCCAGTTTTGGGGGGTTTAATACAGATCTTAATGGTATCACTTTATACAAGCAGGCATCAGACTTTTAACATGTTCCAAGTACTGCGGAAGTCTACTAGCAGCTTGTTTAAAGTAACAGATAGCACTCCCATTACGATTTGTGTTTAACACGCCCAAACTGGAGCTAAATAGTACATTAAAGTAATTATAAAGACAACGTTTTTTTTTTTTTAACCTTAGTGCATGCTCTGTGTTAAAGAAAAAAAAAACATTCAAAAGCTGTGCCTTCTCATAAACACTTTGAGTGCGAACTCAATCCAGCGCTGTGCCCACCTAAAGCGCCTCTTCTCCCATCTCGGTCTTTTCACAGGAGCTGCTGTTGTCAACCAAACTCCTGGGAGGACAGAGTGGGCTTAGCCACGCAGTGTGTGTCTATTAGGTAGATTCAGAAAGAGTTAGGCCGGCTTATCAGTAGATAAGCCGACCTAACTCAGAATCTACGCCGACTTAAGTGTATTCTCAAACAAAGATACGCTTAAACATATCTAAGATAGGACGGCTTGTGCTTGTCCTATCTTAGGTTGCAATATTGAGGCTGGCCGCTAGGTGGCGCTTCCATTGCGGTCGGCGTAGAATATGTAAATTAGTAGATACGCCGATTCACGAACGTACGCTCGGCCGCCGCAGTACATTTACGCCCTTTCCGTAACGCATTATCAGGCCTAAAGTTATTCCACTAAAGTATTGTCGCCGTTACCACTTCGAAATTCAAAATTTTTACGTCGTTTGCGTAAGTCGTCCGTGAATAGGGATTTACGTCGTTTACGTCCAGGTCGAAATCAATAGACCCGTGCGGCGTACTTAGCCGCAATGCACACTGGGAAGTGTAGGCCCCCGGCGCATGCGCAGTTGAAGAGAAACGTCAGTCACGTTGGGTCAAGCCTCATTACCATTAAACACGCCCCCTCAGACAAATTTGAATTAGGCGCCCTTACGCCCGCCCGCTTACGCCGCCGTAACTTAGCAGGCAAGTACTTTGAGAATCAAGTACTTGCCTCGCTAACTTACGGCGGCCTAGCCTAAACACGCTAAGCTGCTACGCCGCCGCAAGTTTACACCATTCTCTCTGAATCTACCTATATGGACGCAAACAGCCCAGCTCAGGATTGAGACCACATAAGTTCTTGGCTTGCTTGGAGAAGAGGAGCCAAGATCGCCTGTGGGGGGACCCCAGACGAGGAAATTTTGGGCCGTTCTGTGCAAAACCATTGCACAGATCAGGCAAGTATAACATGTTGTTTATTCTCCGATTTTTTTTTTTTTTTTTTTTTTTTTACAACCACTTTAAAGGCTGAAACCTTTGCAAATGCTTTACAAAAACTTGCTTTACACACCGCTTCTGTACAAGCTTAAGGCAGGATGGGTCTACATTAAGGCCGAAGTTAAACTGGGTGCTGCATCTGGGGGTGTTCATTTTTACAATTGTTGCAATATAACATCATTTTATCAAAGTCCAGTATTAAAGTGGTTGTAAACCGTGGATGTTGCAAAAAAAAAAAAAAAACATGCAAGGCAACGGCATAATGTTCTAATATGCAATGCATACTATCAAATTATGAAATACTTTGGAACAAAGCCCTCCAGCCCTGTAATGTCACCTCTGAGAGGGCAGACATGTTCCCCCCCCGTCTTTCTTCTGGGCTCACGTGCTCCAGCTAAGTGATTGGCCGGAGCCGCGATTACGTCCCACTCCAGCGCATGCACGCGGTAGCCCATGGCTCCCGTACAAAGCTCTGCCAATGTATGCCGGACCTTCAGAGCGTATGTGCCAGTGATGTCACTGGCTGCATGCAGGTTGAATATCTCCTAAACGGTACAGGTTTCGGAGATATTCATTTTACCTACAGGTGAGATTTTTTATAGGCTTACCCGAGGGTAAAAATGACCGGGGGGGGGGGCGGTGTATGGGGTTTACTACCACTTATAAGGCAACATTTTAGGTAGCACTTTTCAGCCCATATCAGTCCCTCAAACTGGAGAAGGTTACAGCCTCATGTAATTTACCAATAAATCTACTAGAACATTGTTGGATTGTAGAAGTCATCAGAGGGCTCCAATATAAAAATGGCGAGAACTTACAGACACAATAAAATCTGCTAATTGTCTACAAAATAGAAAAGAAGAGACTGTTAGATAACAAAATAGCCTCAGAACTGCATGGGCAGCCATGCCAGCATATGGTAGTGACTGTTTCTCTAAACAGCCTTTCCATATAACTTCGACTAAAACACGAAAAGTCATCTGGAAATTCTGAAGGTGTAATCTTGTTTACAAGCCCCTTACTGCCCCCCCACTGGTACAGTAATGGCTCTGGCAGGAAAAGGGTTACTGTGATTGCCAATGCTGACATCCCTCTGCAAAACCTTCTAGTCTCTGATTTATAACAACATTACGGACTGGTCTGATCTGCTCCAGGTCATTGATTCTTAGTACTGAAGAGAGAGGGTCACCATGACAGCCAGGTACTCAGCATTTTCAGAAGTTCAGCAGTGGCCGCCCCCCATAAATTTCTCATTATAGGTTTCCTGTAAGCTAAAGCTGTACTATTCTGAGACAAGCGTGCAGCTCCATGACTGGATAGGCACCATTACCAGGCCTGCGTTTGATTGGTCAGGCTTTGGGACAAAGGTCCACCCACAAGAAGAATTTCCACTTTTTTTTGGACAACTACTGTTGTATGATAGGCAAAGGTAATGTTTTTATTCCTGGTAGAGACCGCTCAACCGTGGCATCTGGAGGCTAACCGCAGGGCTACCATTGGAAATCATTGAAACGCCTCGAATTACAATTTTATTTTAATTATTTTTCCAATTTTTAAAAAAATTATTTTTTAAAACTTTTTTTTACAATTATAATTATTTTACATAATTTTTTACAGCTTGAAAAATATCAGAGGTCTAAACAGACACCTGACATCTCATCTTTTGGTAAAGAATTGAGAACACTTTCAGTTTCTTCAGTTATTTTCTCTGTAGCCTCAGCTGCACTGAACATGAATGAACAGGAGACAGGCTCGGAAGCATTGTATACACAGTTTGTTATGCTTAATTATCAATGGACACATGGGTGATCTGTACTGATCACTCACTGTGTCCAATTCACAAAAGGAAGAGGCCTGTAAATGACATATTTACTGGCCTGCCCCCCCCCCCCCCACTCTCCATCTGCAGGAGAGGAAAGCCAGCAGTGAGTGCTGGGGGGGGAGACGAACACAAGAGGATTTAGATATAGGCAGCACAGGAAGGGTGATCAGTGCGGGAGGACAATTACCGAACAATGCACGGAATGGGAGGACAATTACAGAACGATGCACTGTGTCTGTGTCTCTCCTTCCAGCAGCTGAAAGCAGGTGAGAGGGGGAGGGGGAGAAACCAGCTTTCAGCTGCTGGAGGGAGAGACACAGACACAATGCATCGTTCTGTAATTGTCCTCCCATTCCGTTGCACTAATCCCCCTTCCTGTGCTGCCCATATCTAAATCCTCTTGTGTCCCTTGTAGACACCATGAAAGGTTGATTTCCATCACAGCTACATGATTATGCACTTAGCAGAGGCCTCCTACAGAGCTTCTCTTGTTAACTTTCAACTTTTAGCATGTAACTGCTCCCATCATCTATTCCTGTACAAATAACCAGCCAGTCAATGATTTGCCTGGAGTCTGGGAAGAGAGACATAGCAATGCTAGAACTTCACTTTTCTGCCTTGTTCTAAAATGCTGAAATAGATCATAGGGGAAAAAACAGCTCAGGGGACCAGCTGGGGGCCAAATAAAGCAAACCTGCTGTTCCACTCCCCCCCGCTAGGTATCCATAGTGCTACAGGCAGGGCAACCTTCCACCATCCAGACGTAGATCTCGTAAGGTCAATCAACCCATAAATTCCTATAGATAGTCCACCATACAGTATGTAATGCAGTATTTGTTTCTGCCCCCCCCCCGGAGCGGGTACTCTATAGAAAAATCTTGGAAAAACCCAACCTCAGCCTAATACAGCTGTGCTGGCGGTGGGAAGAGACTTGGTCCTATCCCATTCTAAATAAAAAGAGAGTTTGCAAAAGGAGTGAAGTTTGGAAAATCTGTTAAAAGGTGTTCTCATAAAATGGTAAATCCTTTGCCTGTACCCCCTAGTCATCTCCAAGGCTGCCATTTTACAGAGCCAGGGAATACATTTCATTTTCAAACCAGCGCAGGAAAAAATGCCAAGTGGAATGGACTTGCTGCTGGTTCCGTGTCGTGTGGTGGGGGGGGGGGTGGGTGGCTTGTTCAGGAAGATTGGCTCAGTGGACGAAATGGCTGCTTTGGAAGCTCTAGTACATACACAGGCAGAGAGGCCTATGATGCCAGCCTGCAGCAACTGTGGGTCACTCTGCACCATCATACACTGAATAAATAAAACTACATATATGTACACCAACATAAAAATAACATTATAAAGCAAAATAACTCTCTCACATCCCACTAAATATTCCTGCTTTGGATCTCTATACAAACAAACGGAGATCTAGGTAAATGACTGCACTGGGTAACTTTGATATCAGATTTTTCACCTGAAAAGGAAAATAGCTTGCATTTGATTTTGAAAATGGAACATAGAACCCTCAGGAGGAATTTAGTTAAAGGTTCCATCCACACAAAATGAACATAAATACATTGGGTTTCCTTTAATAATGTAGATGCCAGATCAGGGGTAGGCAACCTCGGCACCCCAGCTGTGGTGAAACTACAATTATAAAACCAAGGTTGCCTACCCCTGTGTTAGATGGGGTGTTACCACCGGACAATTTCTTGCATCTGCCTCTGTTGGTGAGATAGCTATGCTGAGTTTCCAGGTCCACAGACTTTATGCCCACTCTAAGGGTCTCCCACCATCCCTGCTGGATTCTTATTTTTATTACATTACAGAAAATGTAACAGGAGGCACTGGAGCACACAAAGGTGGGTAAGAACAAGTGGACAGGAACAGAGTTGGGAATTTTGTTGGGGAGCTCTCACTGATGGGGTGTCCAGGACTATATAAAAAGCCAGGGGCTGCCTCGGTCCATCAAGCTGCACCAGAAACTAAAATATCACATTCAGGAGTCTTGACACACAAAAGACTCAGCACAGCATAAGTGCAATGAATGTGGACGCACACAGTGTTGTGATACAGCAGACCTCCACTGAGGTAAGCATAGAGTAAAAACTAACGGACATATTATGAATGGACTGATGGTTGTACACAGTACTGGTCTATAGCGTATATAATTCACAGAGTAAGCAGGAAATATTACAGATAAATACTCAGCAGCTTCAATTTTCCCAGTCTTGCTCCTTCATGGCTTTCATATGCAGCAGTCATCGCTTCCTCACCCTCTGGAGGCTTCTCTTAGGTGCTGTGGTAGATCCTGATGCGCTGGGCAATAACTCCTCGGCAGAGTGGACAGGCATGGAGGGCATCCCCACAGTTGGTGCAGCAACAAACATGACCACAGGGAATGAATATTGACTGGGCCTGAAACAGGAACATCATTCATGGTTACAACAGATACATTAGCACATAAGAGACAATTTTATGGACCTGGTCCCTGTACAATTTACTGATTGTTTTGGGCTCATTTAAAACCTGGATTCCTTTTCATGCATTTTTATTGTACATAAGCTAGGGAAGGGTTAAATGCCAGTCACATTTTTAATGCTGCCCGTTCTGTTTTAATTTCCTGTTTTGTCCGACACTTGTCATCTGGACAGGAAGTGAAAGCAAATCTAAGTACACGGAGAGCAATAATTCTTGACAGAGGTTCTAAACCTCTCTCACACTACTATAAATGTCCACTATTGGAGTCAGTAAACCAAATAAATATGCACATAAGGACTAAGGCCTGATGCCCAAGGACGTTTTTACAGACACTTTTATGAGGGTTTTTTGCAGCTTAAAAACACCTCTCCATATTAGCCTATGGCCTCATGCCCACCATGAAGTTTTTGAGCTGTAAAATGGCAAAAAAAAAAAACAGGACCAGTGTTTTCTTGGGAAAAAAATGTGTCAATAAAAAAAAAAAAAAAAAAAAACACACTAGACTTCTCCCGCTCTCTGGTATCTTCTGCCAGGCTCCTCCGCTATCTTCTGCTCGTTTACCCGCTCTTTTACTAGCAGGGGTCCGGTCTTCTCCGTCGTCTTCTTCCCTCCAATGTTGACTCAACGCTCTCTCCCGCTGTAATGCCGTGTGCGCGGCAGCAACAACTTGCATAGGCATGGGGCGGAGTCGCCGGGTGATGTCATCAGGTGACCCTGCCCCTTATGACGTCACAGTCCCATCATGCCTGGGACTGTGACGTCATAAGGGGCGGGGTCACAGCCATCCTGCACAGCCAGGTGCACCGAATCTTCACAGGCACAGAGTCAGGGAACAGTCCGGAGCTTTGTTTTTGTTGTTTATTAGGGAGTTAACAACTTGGTTGGGGATGAGAAGTTATATACTCCTCTTCACTTTCCTCCTGCACACCCTTTGCCTCTTTCTTGTTCAGCCTCTGCTGGTACACTCCTGGGGGAACTTAACAGTCTTCTTGTCTTCTTGTCAGTAACAGCCCATTACAGGCAGAAACTCACAGTCCCTTAATAGTAGCATACATGGATGTAACTTTCCCTCCTGTTTTCTTTGTTGTCACTTATCCCAACACCATCTATACAGGCTCTGGCAGCCCACCTGGCTGCAGCTGCCTTTTTTCAAGCCCTCCTGGCTTCCTCTTCACACCAGTCTACCCAACTGACTCTTGACCAGCCCACCCAGCTGACTCTCAGGAGATCTCCCACGGCTGTCTTTGAGGGAGACTGGCAGTCTTCTCCCTTTGTTAGTTCCCACCAGTGTTGAACTACTCTGTCTTCTCCTTGCTCCTGTGCCTCCAGGAAAGATTCCTCCAATGCATATTTGGCAGGTTCTCTCCAGCGCCCCAACCAGGTCTACTCCCCCCCAGACTAGGGGGTACCCCTCAGGGCCACCAACAGCCTTCGCAACACTGCATCTCCATCTGCCACCCTACTGGCATGGCCCATGTCCATTTATGAGGTGGACTCGGTCCCCTGCCAGCCCACTACTTGGGACTGGCTGAGGCCTCATAAATATACATGGCAGCTCCTACCCAACCCCCGTTCACTAATTCTAGAAGGTTTTCCAACCTTCAAAACACCAGGGGGAGGCATCAAAGGGCTGCCAGAATGAGTCATCCAGCCATTAACTCTAATAGCCCTGACTAGGGATGAGCTGAACCCCCCCCCCGGTTTGCACCAGAACCTGCGAACGGACCAAAAGTTTGCGCCAACTTTAGAACCCCATTAAAGTCTATGGGACTCGAACGTTCGAAATCAAAAGTGCTAATTTTAAAGGCTAATACCCAAGTTATTGTCCTAAATAGGGTTTGGGGACCTGGGTCCTGCCCCAGGGAACATGTATCTCTGTGTCTTTCACCACTGCCGCAACAAAACACAGGCGGCCTTATATAGTGTGTGGCGTGTACTACACCCCCTAAAAAAATGGCCAAAGCCACCCTGGCTTTGGCCAATTATGGCTCTCTTTGCTTATGGCGCCGTGATTGGCCAAGCATTCGGGTCATAGTGCACGCTTGGCCAATCATCAGCCAGTAATGCACTGCGATGCCGCAGTGAATTATGGGCCGTGATGCGCCACTCGAATTTTACGCGAACGGCCCATAACGTTCGAAATTCGGTGAACAGACGATGGGTTTGACTCAAACTCGAAGCTTATGCCTAGCCCTGACCAAATTACAGACTCACAAATGTACAATATAAGTCAGAGTATGGCTTGCCTATCTATAATAGATAGATTTTTTGCTGTGAAGGATCCGAGTTACTGACTGCAGCTGTTTCAAATCTTTATTACTGGCTTGTGGAGCCTGTTGATTGGTAACCAAACGACAGTCCTTCCTGCCAAACTGGATTATTGGGGTAGTAGCAGAATTTAAATTTTTGAAATATGGTGAAGAGGTCTTCTTGAAAACGCTCATTAAATCTAATGGAAGACATGACTACACAACATCAAAGACTCTAGATCCGGCATCCCTAAATAGCTGACCATGGTTCAGACCATGAATAAGAAATTGAAGACACTGACGTAAAGGAGTGGGTGGGAGGTTGGTTGGTGATGTAAGGATGGGGGGGGGGGGAGGGATGTGACGTGAAGAGGGGCTATGATGTGAAAGAGGTACTGGAGGACACAGATGTAGGGGATGGGGGGGGGCAGTGATGTGACTTTCTTAGTCACAGCACAAACATGAGACTTGGACCAAGAATTTTTTTTTACTGATTGAACCTCAACAAATTATTCATCACCTCTTCTCTATAGCATGCAGAATGGCTCAAGCAAACCAGAGCAGGGAGGACAGACAAGGAGAAGAAACTCTTTTCATTTTATTCTGGTAGTTTTTTGGGGGTTTCAGAGGTATGCACATGTACCTGCAAACTAGAGCCAGGGGAATATTGTAGAGTGCTTGTTTCACAGAGGGGCTCCAACAGACTTACCTGGAAATAATCTTTTATGATCATGCCCGATGCAATCCTAGTCTTATCTTTTCCTCATATGTACTGATAAAATTGTTGTATGTGACTTGTACTTTACATTGACATGTACTATCTGCCCAAAATATAACATCCGTGGAGCACTGCAAAGGTCACCATCAGTGATTGGGAGGCAGGTTTCACGAGGACCCATAACTGGGTCATTTTCACAAACAAAACTCTATGGTTTCACTGCTGCAGTAATATCTGTTCTGTGTATTCAGGACCTACCTCTCTCTCCATGCAGACCACACACTCCGAGTTGCTGTTGGCCACATCAGGTAAGAGGTCAGGGGGCGCTGTTGGACTCAGATCACTAGCTGCTGGACTGCTGGGCTCCGGCCAACTAGGTGTCAGTTTGTCCATTGAAGCTACCATAAGAACAAAGCACATATTAAAAAAAGTACAATATTCAGAGAAAAGATAAAGAAAGTAACCACAATATATGTATAGCAGAACAAAGTCAAATAGTTAAACACATAAAAATGTGGATTCACTTTGAATTGAACCTTTGCTTTACCTATGCAGTGCAAAGTAAAAAGGTTCCTTTAGCTCTCCCCTTTCCCTGGCAGCACACACTGGCGCCGCTGGCAGGCAGGGTTGAATGGGAGGCAATTCTGCAATCGGCCAGAAAACTGTGGGCAAGGGAGAGGAGAACCGGCCAGATCACACAGAGAGGGGAACTCCACTGTCAAACAAAATCCCGCCTCCTGGACCGGCTCTTATGACAGCACACTGGTCCAATGACAGAAAATGTAAGTAGTGTGCGGTCTAACATAGGAGCCAGTCCAGGAGGTGGGACGTTGTGTGACAGAGGAGATCCTCTCTGTGTGATCTTCCAGGTTCCCCTCTTCCTCTCCCTTCGCCAGTTTCCTGGCTGATCGCTGGGAGGAGAATCAGCTCCCATGAGCCTGCGTTGATGGGCACTGATGGGGCTGCATTGATGGACACTGATGAGGCTGCACTGATGGGCACAGATGAGGCTGCAATGATAAAGTAGTTGTTAATATTTACTTTTGTAACTTATAGGGGTTTTCCAGCCATTTTTTAAGTTTATTAAAAGTTAGCAGCTACAAAAAGTGTAGCTGCTGGCTTTTAATAAACAGACACTTACCTGCTCCACGGCTCCAGCGACGCGACGGCCGGGGCTCCGCTCCTCGCCCCCCCTCGCCGGCCGGCGTCTTCATTCCTAGTGTGGGCACCCGGCAGTGACAGCTTTTGGCTTCACGGCCGGGCACCCACTGCGCGAGCGGCGCCGTCCGATTGGACAGGCGCTCGCCTACAGGGAGGGGCTGTGAAAAGGCGATTAAGCTAATCGCCTTTCCAGCCCCTCGGCGGAAGGAGGAAGTGGGACAGGAAGTCCCCTTCTCCTGAAGCCCCCACTCCCCCCCCAAAAAAATGATATGCCAAATGTGGCATGTAAGGGGGCGAGGAGTGGGTTAAGCGGAAGTTCCATTTTTAGGTGGAACTCCGCTTTATTTCCGCATAAAACATTTAACAGTGTCATAAGATAATTTATGAGGGCGTGTTTAGGGGCGGGGCGGGGCGGGACGACTGCTGATGACCCACCAGAGAACAGACAAAAGTCTGAACAATGACCAGCTATGAAGTGAGCCTGCCAGATAACAGTTGGATTTTATATATAAACTAGCTGAATACCCGGCGTTGCCCGGTCTTCCTATCTTAACCTTTTGGGGAGGAAAATCATAGTAATATAAATATACCCATCTTTTATATAAGGGTGTAGGTAAGGGTTAATTTAACTGTCATATATTTTTATTTGGCATATAAGTAATATGTGTAGCAGGTATTATTGAAATATCTCCAGGCGTACAGAAGTTATGTGGGAACATACATTTCCCATTGATTTGCATGGGACTTTAAACAAAAACCCCGACCCTCACAAATGGGGGTAGTTAAGGGATAAATTAACTATCCTATAGTTTAAGTGGACAAATAAGTAACATGTGACCAAGTGTTATCGAAATATCTACAGCCGTTTGGAAGTTATGAAGTAACATGTATTTCCCATAGAGTTGAATGGGACTTTAAAGAAAAACCCCGACCATGGCAAATGGGGGTGGGTAAGGGTTAAACCACCTATCCTATGTTTGTTGCTGACATATAAGTAACATGTGTGCCAAGTTTCATGTTAATATCTTTAGCTGTTTGGACGTGATGCTGGAACATACATACATACATACATACACACACAGACACGTTGAGTTTTATATATATAGATTGTCTGTGAATAGTGGAACTCAGTCACCCCTTGCTACGGACCAACATGGCGCTGGGAGATGCCAGTTTTCCCTCTGGGGATAAATTGGGGAGGGCCTTTCTTCTCCTTTGTGACCTTGACCCGTGCGGCTGGAGAATCCTCACTTATCCTTGCAAATACTAGGTAACCATGTGACTCGGGTGGCAATGGTCTTGCCCGACACTATACACTTGTATGGGTCTATTTCTGTAATACACTTGTATTATGCCTCATTTAAAGTCCCATAGGCAAATATTCTTTGTGTGCATGTTATAAATGGTCTCTGGTAAACTTCTTTACTAATATTCAGCACAGACTGGCATTGCAGACCCAGGATCGGGCAGAATTACATTTTATGTTTAATGAAAAGAAGGCATTACCCTTTCTGTGTCTGCAAATCTCCTTGGCTCGTTCAATGATGGATATCTGCAGGCCAACTTCTTCCACTCCAATCTGCAATCACAGAGAACGGATAGTGTTGCTTTTTACATCTTCTTATCTTGAATATTAAAAGGATTTACAGCAGGGAGAATAATTATTTCATCCCCTGTAGATTTTGTACGTTTTCCTCATTTAAAAAGAAATTAAAGGTCTATAATGTTTTATTTTAAATGATAGAGACAGAATATCAACCAAAAATCCTGAAAAACCACACAATACAAATGTTATAACTTGAGTTGCAGTTCAGTGAGTAAAATAAGTATTTGATCCCCAAGCACAACTTGGTGGAGAAACCCTTGTTGGCAGTACAGAGGTGAGACGTTTCTTGTAGTTGGTGACCAGGTTTGCACACATCTCAGGAGGGATTTTCTTCCACTCTTCTATACAGATCTTCTCTAAATCCTTAAGGTTTCTTGGTTGCTGTTTGGCAACTCGAAGTTTCAGCTCCGTCCATACATTTTCTATAAGATTAAGGTCTGGAGCCTGGCTAGGCCACTCTATGACCTTAAAGGCCAAGTTCACCGTTGTTCACCAATTTTTTTTTTCTGAATTCAAGCTCCTTTATGTACCAATATAGCATTAATGTATTTCTTTCCATTAATTCTACATACATTTGCTGTGTCCATGGACGTTTACCAAATGTATCCTTAGTTCTGCCTTACTTCCTGGTCAGACTATAGGTCATGAAACAGGAAGTTGACCAGCTGACCTCAATAGCACCACACCCTGCATGATCCACCCTCCTACCTACCCACCCAATTCCAGGTGTATGTTTTTTTCAGATGAGATGAAATAACAGCCTATTTGGCTAGAGTTGTAGTATTAAAAACAGGTGTGTCCTGGATTCTGTAAAGTTCACCATACTGTACACTATACAATCTCTTCTAGATCTACCATCAACTCTGTAGTGCAAGGGCCTGTCTGATTGCATACAGAGTGAATGGATAGATAGGTGGGTACTCTTAATCCATAGTTCTGGTAAATCCACACAAAATTGTACAGATATTGCATAGTGTATGGCCATCTTTATACAAGTACACAGGAGTGGGCGGACAGAAACACTCAACTGTCAAGCCCATGTCTCTGCATAGCGGGAGCTCACAGTCCCACATGTTTTTTTTTTCCAAGGGCGTTTTGGAGCTTTTTCACTCATCACTCATAGAGCAGCCCATCCATCTCAATAGGCTGCCCTACACACAATCTCCTCAAAGAAGCTTCAGAACTTTTTTCTTTAGAGTGGAAGCCTAGTGTGTTTTTTTTACTGTGATTTTTAGTGCAGCGCATTTCTGAAATGCAAGGAAATGCATACATGTGAATGGAGCCTCATTGTTCTTGTGTTAACACACAATTTTCACTTTTAGGACCCATTCATACCAAGCATAGTGGCAGCGCACGGTTTGCGGCTCGCTTTTCCTGTGACACGCATAGGGCAGGCTGTTGATTTCAATGAAGAAAAGAAAAAGGCGCACCAGCCTAGTGTGTTACCGTTATACCAATTTAATAGAATAAAAATGTATAAAAAATTGTTGATTTCAATGGGCTGTGCTACATGTGGCTCATGGGACATTTTGGCATTTTGTGGTCCCCTTCAACCCTGGCAAACAGATGATACTAGCCGCGCTCTTGAGCGTCTGTGGCGCAAGACTAAAGTCCCAGAAAGGTTTCAGTCAGTATTAAATTTGCCCTTCAAAATACAATTCCAGCCTCCTCACTGCCAAGCAGACCTATTTCATCAACCTCATTAACTACTTAGCATCCCGTCCCGTCAACTCTACTCTACCTTCAATTCTCTACATTGTCCTCCACTGCCTCCACCCACTTAACTCACTCACTGCCCAGGAGATCACAAATCACTTCAAACAGAAGATTGATACAATTCGCAAGGTGATCACCACTGTTCAGATACCCTCCACGCTTTACACCTCCTGTCCAAATCATTTCTTCACTCTTTCAACCCCACCACGATAGACAAGGTCGCTAAATTACTTGCCAACGTCCATCTTACCACCTGCCCTCTGGATCCTGTTCCCTCACAAATGCTACGTTAACCCTCTGGCTCTATTCTACATTCTCTAACCCACATCTTTAATCTCTCCCTCTCTTCTGGCATCTTCCCCAACTCTCTAAAACATGCAGTTGTCAGCCCCATACTTAAAAAGCCCTCACTGGAACCATCCAATCTTCACAGCCTACGCCCCATCTCCTTGCTCCCCTTTTTATCCAAACTCCTTGAACATCTAGTCTACAACCGACTGAGCGTCCACCTTGCCGATAATGGCCTTCTTGAACCCCTTCAGTCTGGATTTCATCCTCAACACTCTACAGAAACTGCTAAACTAACAAACGATCTGCTAAAGGCCAAAAGTAAGGGACACTATTCTGTACTCCTACTCCTGGACCTCTCTGCTGCCTTTGATACGGTTGACCACCCCCTATTCCTCAAAAAACTCCACGCCTTTGGGGATCATTTATTTAATTTTCCCCACTGTATGTTTATATACAATGGCAAAGAAAAAAAACAAACGTGAACCCTTTGGAAATAACTAGTTTTCTGCAGCAATTTGCCCAAAATTGTGATCTTATCCTCATCCAAGTCACAACAAACACAATGTGTAGGAGCGGTAAACACCCTGCTCCTATACCGCTACAAAGATGCGGCTAGCAGGACTTTTGGAGCGACCCTGCTAGCGCACCGCTTCAATGTGAAAGCCTTCGGGCTTTCACACTGAAGACTGCAGGGCACGATTTTTTCAGGCAGCATAGCAGCGCTATTTTTAGCGCTAAACCGCCTGTAAAACGTGTCAGTGTGAAAGGGGCCTTATACAAGAGGTGTGTTACTGGCCAGATCACCAGGTGACAATAGAGGGGAAAAGCCTAAGAAAAGAAAACACATGTAGCCACCACATCTAATGATTGGTAAGCTGCAAAACATTACATTTTTAGTTTGGGGTTTAATACCGCTTTAAGTACATGTACCATTTATTGGTGGATATGTTATTGCTGTATTTAGAAACCACCCGATCAAATTCAAGTACAAAGAGGTCTTTGAAGGGCAAAGAAAAGATTGGTTAACCACTTGGGACCCGCGCTGTAGACGAAAGACGTCCACAGCGCGGCTCTCAAAGTGCCAGGTGGATGTCTTTGGACGTCCTCTTGTTTACATTCCGCTGGGGTCGCGCAGCGGGGAAACTGTGCACGGCGCATCGCTGGGAAGCCGATTTGCGTGCCTGGCGGCCGCGAT
Organism: Rana temporaria; assembly: GCF_905171775.1. Classification (NCBI taxonomy): domain Eukaryota; kingdom Metazoa; phylum Chordata; class Amphibia; order Anura; family Ranidae; genus Rana; species Rana temporaria. The sequence continues at coordinate 121,132,754 of NC_053497.1, forward strand.
GTCCGCCGGGTACCCGCGATCGCTGGTGACAGCAGGGACGTGGATCTGTGTGTTTAAACACAGAGCTCCACGTCCTGTCAGGGAGAGAGGAGACCGATCTGTGTCCCTTGTACATAGGGACACAGCATCGGTCCCCTCCCCCAGTCAGTCCCCCTCCACACACAGTTAGAACACACCCAGGATACACATTTAACCCTTTCCTCACCCCCTAGTGTTAACCCCTTCCCTGCCAGTCACATTTATACAGTAATTAGTGCATTTTTATAGCACTGATCGCAAAAAATAAAAACCGCAGAGGTGATCAAATACCAACAAAAGAAAGCTCTATTTGTGGGGAAAAAAACGATAAAAATATAATTTGGGTACAGTGTTGCATGACCGCGCAATTGTCATTCAAAATGCGTCAGGGCTGAAAGCTGAAAATTGGTCTGGGCACGAAGGGGGTTTAAGTGCCCAGTAATGAAGTGGTTAAGGAAGAACTCTGGCTTGAACTTCTTTGCAAAGATTTCCCCTCACTGTTCTGAAGAGACTGATCACCAGAAGACAAAATTAGTCTCAGCAATACAGGTTCTAAACATTCCATACTCTACAAACCAATCCAAAAAAGTCTAGTTAGAGTTTAACTTGCGTATCAATGAGATGTCAGATAGAATTTGTGCTTTACCTTCTTAAGGCCAGCAGGAACCATCTTCTCTAACATTTCCAAGGAGAAACGATGATGAGCAAATATAGGAAGATACTTCTCTGCAGAAAGGTCTCTCAGAAGATTCACCAGTTCCTCTTCAAGTCCTTCCTCCTGTAAAACAACCACACGACTCTAAAGCAGGGTGGTATACACTTTCTTTCCTTTTTTTTTTTCGTTCAACCAGCGGGCTGAACAATAGAACCAGATCCCCATATCAAAACAAGTGATGTTGATGCAGGAATCTCTCCTGCTGTGCTACTGTATTCTGACAGTTTGGACTCCCCCCTCCCCCATCCAGAATATACAGATCAACACTACAGCCATTGGCTGCATGAGCTGAACACATGCAGGGTTTTCCAGCATGAACAGTTATTAGACTGGCTTCTGTTGAACAGACAGCGGTACACACACATCAAAAGTTGTCTGGTCCCTGCTGAACTGGATGATTTTCAGTACATGTATACTTGGCTTTAGTTTCAAAGCACACTGAAAAATATGCAATTAGTATAAAAAGACAACCTACCTGGAGCCTGAGGGACAGAGGCTTCTGGTTCAATAACCGCTGATATTGAATCAACCAATAGTTCTCTTGCTTGGCTTCACTCTTTGCATCCATCTCCAGCTAAGTGAAGGCATAAACAGATTTCAGAATGGGAAAGTCACATGAAACATTAAAAAGCACAAGTCTAGCTTTCTTATGTCCTCCTACCCCAGCCCCCCCTTCTCCCCTAAAAAAGTTGATACATACCTTTTTTCCAAGGGTCCTCTGGCTAGTGTGAAGGCATTATACTGCAGTCATTCCTCATATACTGCACTGAAAGCGGTGAAAGTCTTTACTGCTGCACTGAACTGCTCTTAAATAATAGTGTGTGAGAGCCATTTACATGGTACAGTGCGCCCCAGGCTGCCATTTTAATACCACCACATCAAGAAGATCGTGGGGGTGTTAACTATTCCCCTGAATCCAGGTGTTGGCGACTTAGGAAGTCTGCTTGATAATTCTCCACTCCCAGTATGTAAATGGCCAAGAAAGTTGTAAGATGGTTCCTCCACTCAGGAGAGAATCAAGCTTGCTTCTTTCAGGGCTGATTGACTTCTGATTCCCTTATGATAGTTTATGCAGGCCACAGCCGTGGCCTTGTCCAACTGCACCATTGCTTGGTGATGTGTAGTAGAGGGGTCCAGTGTAGGAGAAGCAGTCTTCTGGCTCTCAGATCTAAAATACCGATGGGGGGCGTAGGTTCCTGTGGGGACCATATCCCTGGACAGGTAGAGAATTGTTGATCAAGCCCCAGCCTGACAGGTTAGTGTCCATGTGTACCACCTTCCAGGGAAAGGAGAGAAACTGTATTTTAGGACTGAGCTTGAAATCCAACATCCCAGGTCTGCCTGCCTTTGAGGTGGAGCTGGTAGATTGAAAAAGGATGGGAATAGAAATTCTATTGTGTCCCCTGGAAATGACAGATTGGACACAGGTCTGGGACATCTCTGATCCAGTCTGGCATGAATGCCAACAGACACCCCCACATGCCCGAAATAGAGGGTGCCCCTTCATTGTGAAGAGGGCTTCTGGATAGGCTTGAAGAGTTATAGGGTCCAAGACTTGTGACAAAAAGGAAGGACCCACCTTACCTTAGATGAGGATGCCTGGAAGACCCAGAAGGACCCCTGCTGTAGACGTAGTACTGTAGTAGATTTTATTTTTTTAATTTTTAAGTGTAGAAGTATTTCTTCCCCAAGTAACTTCTTTCATAAATGTATCAATGAACTCACCAAACAGGTATTCACCATTGAAATACTTGAGTAAAAGATGTAATTTACATGGAGGCTCAACAGACCATGCCTTGAACCACAAAATGCCACACTTGTGCACAGAGAGGAAGGTCACCCTTGAGACCTGGCGAAGTACAATCTCCAGGGCATCAACACAAACTAGCAACACCAAAGGGAGAGTTCCAATCCTTTCCCTGTAAAACTGCATGTGTGTTACACACTGTGGATTGTGATGGTAAGAGCCAGGAATCTGTGCTAATATACAGGGAAACCCTGTCGTACTTATCCCCAATGCTGGACCTATCAATGTTCAGGCTTCACCTGTCAGAGTGGGTAAACCCCAAAGGGGTCTTTAGGGTCTGGCAAACTACAAACATTGCATTATTTACCAAGTTGAGCATCTAATGCAGGATCCAGTTCCCAAAGCAAACATTACAGGCTGGCTCCGCCTGTGGTAGGGTGCCCAAGGTACACCCCAATCTGGAAACTGCTAAATAGCCTAGTGTAAAAAGTAGTCAGATCTTGATAGAAGCATCAGAGATTTTTTTTTTTATTGGTTTAAAGAGAAAAATACATCTCCAGAGGAGACCACGTCCATCACCTAATGTCGCTAGCAGAGTCTAATGCTTCATACACACGTACAGCATTTCCAACAAGAAAAGTTCCCGTCGGAAATCCAGAGGGGAAAGCCGAGAACCTGCTCAGTTCAGTCTTTCCCCTACACATGGCCGGTTTTCCCAACAGGAAAACTGTGATGGAGCTTTGGCCGGAAATACCTGGCCGCGTGTATGCTCCATCGCAGTTTTTCCCATAGGCAAACTGCCAAAAACCGCCGGGCAAAAAGTACACTAGTTTTCCCGGCGGGAAAAAAAAAGAGAACTGGTTCTCTTTTTTTGTCCGGCGCTTTTTGGGCAGTTTTCCCGTAGAAAAAAACTGCGAGGAGCATACACACAGCCGGGATTCCCATCCAAAAGCTGTCCTCACAGTTACAGCATATAACTTATGGTCTATAAGTACAAGTGCTATGTCCTGTACTAAACGAGTGAGATGGAAGAGTGTTTTTTTTTTTTACTGGCCAGGGCCTCAAGAAATAAAAAAAGGGAAAAAAAAGAAAAGGGGGACAACAGAATTCACTAATCTGACTTGTGAAGTAGATCCTCTTTGCACTCACCAGCACGGCCAACAACTCTTCTTCCCTCTGTTTCTTGTCCTTCAGCAACTGCTGCAGGAGTTCACTTAAGGTTCTCCGCTGCTCCGAGATGACCTCCTGAGTTAATGAGAACATTGTCAGCGAATAGGAAACAGTCATGATAGGTGTCCAAGGTGAGGGCAATCTAAGGGGGATATTTGGTTTCTTTAGGGATTATATGACAAATGGGCTCCTGACGCAGCAATTACTACACAGATGCCCTTGTGTATGAAAAGAGTTTTAAATAAGCAAGTGTTCTTGTTTCCTCTAGCAACTAAGGAAGTCAGAACACTTTCTATTACTAATACTTTCATACAAAAGCTCGAATTTCTTGCCAACAGCAAATACAAGGGTGGCAATGGAAGGGAATGATCTATGGAAAGGGATAAGCAAAGCCTGGATATTTCTTGCTGGACTGGAAATAATGGCGCAACAAATAAAAAAATAGCAATGGAATAATCCTTTACTTTCCTAAAACCCTTACAATGGATATTATTCTATGTGTGCAATATGAACAGAGCGGATAAAAGGGGCTATCCTTGAATGTTGTGGCTTATAATAGGTGTAAAGACATATAACATGTTTAACTCTTTATAGTATAAAAAGGAAGAACTGAGATCAGGCTTAAAATTCCTTTAGAAACTTTGCAGTCAACCAAAGATTATCATTAAAGGATGTCCTGTGTAGGCATGCACAAAAGTAGTCTATGCCCCCACACACATTTTTTCCCCCAGTAACTAAATCTGATTTTACCTAGAGTGCCACCTGTGGGGTAAATCTGATACTACAGCCCATAATTTAAAAAATAAAAAATAACAGCCTGTATTTTAGGTACAGACAAGAGTGTGTGCATGAGATACTCTGGGGTTCATTTACTAAAGGCAAATAGACTGCAGTTGCATTCATTTTCCCCAGAGCTTAGTGAATGTCATAACGCTCTGTTGATTTCCATCATCCAATCAAGTTTAAGCAAAAATGCTGTCTTTTTTTTATTTTCCTTCAGCCTGATGAGATATTCTTTACAAAGTGGAGCTTCGCCCCATTTACTCTAGCTCTGGAGAAAATGAGTGCAACTGCACCTGCAAAGTGTCTATTTGCCTTTCGTAAATCCACCCCTCTGTGTTCCTTCACCAAAAAAATCCTAAATTTGACTTGCAATCTTACGTGGAACATCCCATAAAACAAATACTTCTAAGGCCTCGTACACACGATAGGTTAACCAGAGGACAGCGGTCTGATGGACCGTTTTCATCAGTCCAAAACGATCGTGTGTGGGCCCCATAGGTTGTTTAACCATAGGTTAAAAAAAAGCCAACTTGCTTTAAATTTAACCGATGGATTCCTAACCGATGGGACAAAACCGATCGTTAGTAGGCACAACCATCGGTTAAAAATCCACCCATGCTCAGAATCAAGTCGACACATGCTTGGAAGCATTGAACTTCGTTTTTTTCAGCACGTCGTCGTGTTTTACGTCACCACGTTTTTTAACCGATGGTGTGTAGGCATGACGGACCATCAGTCAGCTTCATCGGTTAACCTCTGACAACGGTCCATCAGACCGTTCTCATCGGATGGACTGATCGTGTGTACGAGGCTTTAGCAGTATTTAAGATTTGTTTTGAACAAAATTGCGCACAGGCCAGAAGAATGGATGAGACCACCAGTGGATTCAGAATGTTAATAAATTTCGCAAACCTTCTGTTACAGCTTTAGAAGAGGAATTTTAACAAAGCATGCCAGAACTACTAAATCCTGAGAGACAGAACATTAAACACAGACACGAGACATTTCGAAGGTTTAAATAACAAGACAAATTTAGCAAAACTAATTTGCTGGACAGGAGGAAACCAATATTTTTAGGGAAAAAATATTTTGATAGGTTGCATTATCAGTGATGTCACTGGTCTCTAATGAATGTATAGGTTGTATTTTCAGTCACTGATTTTTAATGAATGGATAGATAGGTTGTATTATCAGTGATGTCACTGGTCTCCAATAAATAAGTAGGTTGCATTATCAGTGATGTCACTGGTCACTACTGAATGGATAGGTTGCATTATCAGTGATGTCACTGGTCTCTAATGAATGGCTAGGTTGCATTATCAGTGATGTCACTGGTTGTCAATGAATGGCTAGGTTGTATTATCAGTGATGTCACTGTTTTTTAATGAATGTATAGGTTGTATTATCAGTGATGTCAATGGTCTCTAATGAATAATTAGGTTGCATTATCAGTGATGTCACCGTTTTTTAATGAATGGGTAGGTTTCATTCTCAGGAGATGTCACTGGTCTCTAATGAATGTATAGGTTGTATTTTCAGTGAGGTCACTGATTTTTAATGAATGGATAGATAGGTTGTATTATCAGTGATGTCACTGGTCTCCAATAAATAAGTAGGTTGCATTCTCAGTGATATCACTGGTCTCTAATGAATGGGTAGGTTGCATTATCAGTGATGTCACTGGTCACTACTGAATGGATAGGTTGCATTCTCAGTGATATCATTGGTCTCTAATGAATGGCTAGGTTGCATTATCAGTGATGTCACTGTTTTTTAATGAATGTATAGGTTGTATTATCAGTGATGTCAATAGTCTCTAATGAATAATTAGGTTGCATTATCAGTGATATCATTGGTCTCCAATGGATAGGTTGAATTATCAGTGATGTCACTGTTTTTTAATGAATGGATAGGTTGCATGACATTGGTCTCTAGTGGATGTATAGCCTGCTTTCTCAGTGATATCACCGGTCTCTAGGGAATAGATAGGCTGCATTATCAGTGAGATCACTGGTGTATAACAAATGATATGCTGCATTCTCACACCGGCTAAAAAAAAAAAAAAAAAAAATGTAAATAATCAATTACAGTTCCCCAAAAATAATCACCAAAGTTCCTAGGTAACAAAGAATTCACACGTGACCTTCCAGAACAGGAACATGCATACGACACAAATATAGACTGACACTCAAGACAAAACATGTGGACAGACTGATGATGAAGCAGAACGAGAAAAAAAAAAGCAGATGAATATTCCTGAACAGATGGTTTGTGCAAACATGAGTATTTAGAAGAGATTTGAGTTATGACGGTTACTTGTATTGATTCCACTGGTTCCTCATTCATCCAAACAAAAAGTATTTCCCTGTCACATGTACAGGCATGGCAGCCGATCTGTGCGCTGAGCCAGTACTTTTCCTAACAACTTACTGTAGCAGCAGTACCATGATGGTACAAAAATAAATTCTGGTTCAAAAACAAAATGGGGGATTCCCCTCTTTCCTGGATAACATATGATGACTTGTTTATGTCACCGATATAACCGCTCCAAATTCTGCATTAAAAAAAATGACAACTATAGAACAGCCCATTCTTAAAAGCAATGACATAACGGATTGGAGATAATAGCAGTTAAACAACCGTAATTTATGTCTACTGATTCTAAAGGTGGTCTTTTCATCGTCTTACAACCCTCAGCTGATTAACCTAAACTGGAGAGCCCCATTTTCATGTCTATGCCCAACTCTGAAACCAACTGTACTAAGAGAGGAGAGAGGCGATGCTGCCATTGATACGGAACTGAACTATGGCAGAGACTGGCTAAATTTCGATCTATGTATGGGCAGGGTGGTTGTACAGAAGCCGATCGGTAGACTCTGTACAACCGCCCTGTCTGATTTTTGCTGCTCGATCAGCGCTTCTGGCTATAACCGGCAGTGCTGATCGTTGTATTCTAAAGGCGGGGACGTCTCTCCACTGTCAAAGTACATTAGCTCAGTGGGGGGGGGGGGACCCATATCAAGTGTGTGGATGGGGGAGTCTAGTCCGTTTTTTTTTTTTGTTTAACCCGCTGGTTGAACGAAAAAAAAAAAAAACGGATTCATGTATGGGTTGAACAACAAATGGCTCATGTTAGCAATGCTGGTGTCAGATAAGGGCGCACACTACAAACAGCTCCCCAAGCAGATGTTAATGAGACTTGCTGGAAATGCTCTCTGATAATAAAGCACCTTCAAAGGGCCTATAACATCTCTGCAGGCATTATCACTTGGGAAGCCTATCCCATTGCTCAAATATTATTTATGGTGCTCAAAATGTTATGAGCACACATATTGCCGACATCATAGCCCAGCTAATGGACAAGCGGAATGCGTGGGCCATCCAAAAATCCCACCCACCAATGAACAAACGACTTAACAAGACAAACACAGGAAACCTACAGGTTTTCCGTTTCAGGAGGAACGCGGCGAGGTAACCACATACCTGAAGTGCCTCTGTGTCCAGGTCTTGCCTCTTTACCTCCAGCTGAGTCAGATGCAATAACTCAGCCTCTATTAATAATATCTAGACAGAAGATGAAACAGGAGGGATTGGATAAATAAAATCTCACTCTTATACGCTATCTGAGCTGCCGTAGCAAAGCCGAGGGGACAAGGGAGAGACATCTGCGGCAGCCAAAAGGTTTGTTTTTTGCTGTATTAAAAGGAAGTGCAGTACATGCATTGGATCTACATTGTACGCAGAAAATAAATTGCATATATTAATAAGGCAGGCTACCAATAAACTGCCAAATGTGAAATTATTATGTTACTGTATTTTACAAGAAATTTTAAATAAGTTTAATATAGAAAAAGTAACCCCAAACAAAACATAAAAAATAAATTCTGAAAAGCCTGAGGGTGGGTTAGATTCTCAGTCAGGTGTTTTTTACGGTCTATGTCCTATTGGGGAGAATTGTACGTTCTTCCTGTCCTGGTGACCACAGGTACTACTGAAAGTTGTATTTACCACCTCCTTCTCTACAGTGCATTCTCCATAATGCATTATATCAAAGGGGTTGTAAAGGTTTGTTTTTTATTTTCTAAATATGTTCCTTTAAGCTAGTTGTTGGTTCACTTACCCTTTCCTTCCATTTCCCTTCTAAAATTTGTTTTCTTTGTCTGAATTTCTCACTTCCTGTTCCTCCTCAGTAAGCTTGCCTCCATCATCCGAGCTGTTCTGGCTGGGGGTTAGTCAGCCAGAACAGCTTACTGAGGAGGAACAAGAAGTGAGAAATTCAGACAAAGAAAACAAAGAAAAAAAACATTAATAGGTAGATTCAGTAAGAGTTAGGCCGACTTATCAGTAGATAAGCCGACCTAACTCAGAATCTACGCCGACTTATGTTTAAGCGTATGCTCAAACAGAGATACGCTTAAACATATCCAAGATAGGACGGCTTGTGCCGTCCTATCTTAGATTGCAATATTTTGGATGGCCGCTAGGTGGCGCTTCCATTGCGGTCAGCGTAGAATATGTAAATGAGTTGATACGCCGATTCACGAACATACGCCCGGCCGCCGCAGTCGATTTACGCCGTTTCCGTAAGGCATTAGCAGGCCTAAAGTTATTCCATCTATTAGGTGGAATAACAATGTTAAAGTATGGCCGCCGTTCCCGCCGTGAGATTCAAATTTTTTACGTTGTTTGCGTAAGTCGTCTGCGAATCGGGATTTACGTCGTTTATGTCCACGTCGAAATCAATAGGCCCGTGTGGCGTACTTAGCCGCAATGCACACTGGGAAATGTAGGCGCCCGGCGCATTCGCAGTAAAAAAAAACGTCTTAACGTTAGGTCAAGCCTCGTTACCATCAAACACGCCCCCCTCCAACACATTTGAATTAGGCGCCCTTACGCCCCGCCCGCTTTAGGCTACGCCGCCGTATATTAGCAGGCAAGTACATTGAGAATCATGTACTTGCCTAGCTAACTTACGGCGGCGTAGCCTAAACAGGCTAAGCTATGCCGCCGCAAGTTTAGGCACTTCTCTCTGAATCTACCTATTAGAAGGGAAATCGAAGGAAAAGGTAAGTGAACCAACAATGCACTAGCTTAATGGAACCTATTTAGAAAATAAAAAACGAACCTTTACAACCCCTTTAAGTGTTTACCAGGGAGGCCACTGATACTGATCAGCCCCTAAAGAATTTTTTATAAAAATATTTGTACAATGCTTTTCAGAGAGGAAGAACAGGAAGTTCACTTGACAGTAACTTCCTGGTAGTTACCGGAATAGGAAGTGAGAGTAAATCTTCCCAGAGGACACAGACAGCTTTAAAAACCGGACATTGGCTCTAACCCTTCTCTACTCAATATGCAAAACAGTTTGGAGTAGAGTTCCACTTTAAGAATGGAATACAATCATGATTGCACTTAAAACTTAAGAATCCAGTAAAAAATAATATGCATTTAATAAAAATTCCATAAAACCACAGAGGTGCACGTGTCAGGATTGAAGAGCTATGAGGTCTTAGGCACTGTACTATCAGACTCTTCTCCCTGGTCAGGTCCTGAAATTTATTGCAGCTGTGCGGGGGTCATAGCCATGTTGTTCCGTCACAGAGATCCGTGAATGAATAAACTACAAATGACATCCGCCATCGCAGCAGGCAGAGTTGCAGTCATGAATTAACAAAAGTAAGGCACTCCCCACACTTATAATTCATTGACACTTCATCAGCTCTCTAACTGAAAGTCCACATCTTGGTATGAACCACGAGCTTGAGGAAGAGTCTGCAGGAGCCTGGCATTACACCAGTGTTTCTCAATTCCAGTCCTCAGGCCCCCCCAACAGGTCAGGTTTTCAGGATTTCCCTCAGATGAAAAGGCTGTGGTGATTACTAAGGCAGTGAAACTGATCAAATCACCTGTGCAAAATAATGGAAATCCTGAAAACCTGACCTGTTGGGGGGGGGCCTGAGGACTGGAATTGAGAAACACTGCATTACACACACACAATCTAGGGTTTGCAGTTGCAATGCTTTGTGCGGTAGTTTGCATAAAAATAAAAACATAATTTTTTTCTGCAAATGTGGGTGCAATTAATATTTTTTATTTTTTTTTGGCAATAGGTGGACTTTAAGCAGCATTTTCTCCCAAAGTAAGTGTTCCATTCCTTACATTAAAGTTTATTTATCTATCCCAGCAAGATTGTTAACACAAGTTTGTCTCTCCTTTTGTTTACCAATAATCAAATCATACCAAGATTGAGGTTATTGATGGAGGTGGAATTTTGAATAGCTTTTTTATGCTTTTTTTTCAAAAACAAGAATATTTCCCAATGAGGTGTGTTCAAGATCTGAAAAACTTTCAGAAAATAACTGAAGAGGCCACTTTTATGGAGTAAGATAACTCTACAAAAATGATAATGTTCTGGATGGAGGCATTGCTAAAAGTACTGGATAAATCAAGCCCGGAGGAGTGGTCATGACTTAAAATGTTACTAAACCCAAAACAGTAAAATCAGTCTGTATATGCAGTAAAGCATGCTTGTTATAATCACTGTGGAACCTAAGGCCTTAATCCTCTGCATTGTGTAAAAAGGCTGTCTTCTCTGATCCTCCCCTTCTTTTACTGCCCCCGATCCATCTGCTGATAGAACAGAGCCTTGGAGGCACTCTGCACATGCTCAGTTTGGTGTGTATTGCTAGAGAGTTTTAGCCAGATTCACGTAGAGATACGACGGCGTATCAGTAGATACGCCGTCGTAATTCCGAATCTGCGCCGTTGTATATTTAAGTGTATTCTTAAATTGAGATACGCTTAAATGTAGCCAAGATACGACCGCCGGCGCCGGCGTATCTTAGCTGTCTGTTTACGCTGGCCGCTAGGGGCCTGTACGCTGATTTACGCCTAAAATGCGCAAATCAGTGAGTTACGCCTATTCACGAACGTACGCTTGCCCGTCGCAGTAAAGATATGCTGTTTACGTAAGGCGTTTTCAGGCGTAAAGATAAACCACCAAAAAGATGGAGCAGCCAATGTTAAGTATGGACGTCGGAACCGCGTCGAATTTTGAAATTTTTACGTCGTTTGCGTAAGTCGTCTGTGAATGGGGCTGGGCGTAATTTACGTTCCCGTCGAAACCAATGAGTCTTTGCGGCGTAATTTGGAGCATGAGCACTGGGATACGTCCACGGACGGCGCATGCGCCGTTCGTTCAAAACGTCAATCACGTCGGGTCACGATTCATTAGAATAAAACACGCCCACCTCTTCACAATTTGAATTAGGCGCGCTTACGCCGGCACATTTACGCTACGCCGCCGTAACTTAGGATGCAAGTGCTTTGTGAATTTAGCACTTGCCTTTCTAACTTACGGCGGCGTAGCATATATGAGATACGCTACACCTGCCTAATGTTAGGCACGTCTACGTGAATCTGGCTATTTATTTTTTGGGAGGGTGCTCACAGAGGGCCAATCAGCACTGTCCAGACAGAAAGTCAGGGGTCATGCCGTCTCATAGGACAGTCAGAGCAGAAAGAGAACTCCTCCTACAAGCTTTAACCAGACACTGATAGGAGTCACAAGACTACTATACAGTATACTGTTGATGAGAAAGGGTATTTAGCCGTTTATATTTACTAAAATAATTGCATTTCCATGTTCTGTGTGGAGACCAGATATAGTGAATGCAGGCTCCTGGGTTTAGTAACACTTTAAATTGGCTAAATTCTCTCACTCTTGATGTTCTCTATGCTACATATGAGGTGTCTCCTAGAGAAATATGGCAGCAAAAAGCAATGAAAAAATAAAGTAAAAAGCAACAGCCAGGCAGGGCAAGGAGGAGGCCAAATAACATGCTGAGATGTTGGCAAATGTGAGCATAGAGGATCTTCCTATTTAGACACAATGCATACTGCAGCAGAGTGGAAATTGCACCAAGCAAAAACTATACTCTAAAAGGAAATCCAAACTACTTGTGAACATACCAGTTCCATCATACCGAAACATTAACTTCAGTACTGTCTGACTCACTAATCTGGAATACTAATCAAAATCAGGAGTACTGACTTCACTTGATGCATGCTTATTCCAGGTCAGCAACTCAGATAGTTCGTAAACCAGAGACAACTAGAATTTTCAGTAGGTGACCCTCAGTAGTAGGTGACCCTCAATGGCAAAGTCTGTTTCTCTTAATGCCGTTTTTTTTTTCAAAAACCTAAATCCACTTTAATGCAGAAGCCCCATTATCAAGTTTGTTAAAAAGGTAATAGGTGATGTCTTGTAGCCACCAATTAACCATGATTTTCCAGCTACTCGAATCTGATGAAAGATGAGATGTAGCTGCCATGGGTTACCATTCATTATCATTCTTTGCTCTGCCATAATATATGGCAACAAGCAGCAGTGAAGGGATTATAGTATACCCATCACACAAAAATTCAATTGGGAGGATGTTGGTGAGCTACTTTGGGTGTGGAACTAAGGTTAAAGCCTATAGTGCATGACATTGGATCGCACCCTGCCTATCCATGCTGACTGGTTTGCCACACAGTCTCTCAGTCTCTCAGTACCTCATGAACAATTTCCATTCCTTCTTGATTAGCCCCTCTCAGATCACACCCACCTGTTCTCGTATCTGCCGATGCATTAAATCTTTCTTCAGCTGCAAGGCCTCAAAGGCCACTTTCTGTATTTCTGACTGGAAAGGAAGCAGTTAAATAAAGAGCATTAAAGGTTACATAGGCATAAAATGTATGCTTGGGATTAAAAAGAAAAAAAAAAAAGTGACTTACCTGTAAACTCTATGGCCCAGATTCACAAAGAGTTACGCCGGTGTATCAGTAGATACGCCAACGTAACTCAGAATCTAAGCCCGTCGTATGCTTAAATGTATTCTCAAATTGAGATACACTTAAACATGCCTAAGATACGACGGCCTGCGCCGTCGTATCTTAGGGTGCAATATTTACGCTGGCCGCTAGGTGGCGCTTCCATTGAGGTCGGCGTAGAATATGCAAATGAGTCATTACGCCGATTCACGAACGTAAGCTTGCCCGTCGCAGTACATTTACGCCGTTTCTGTAAGAGATACGCGGCGTAAAGATAAACATGCCCCCTAGGTGGCGTATCCAATGTTAAGTATGGCCATCGTTCCCGCGTCGCAATTTGAAATTTTACGTTGTTTGCGTAACTCGTCCGTGAATGGGGCTGGACGCCATTTACGTTCACGTCAAAACCAATGACGTCCTTGCGACGTCATTTAGCGCAATGCACGTCGGGAAGTTTTAGGGACGGCGCATGCGCAGTACATTCGGCGCGGGAACGCGCCTAATTTAAATGCTCTACGCCTCCTACCCAACTCATTTGAATTACACGGGCTTGCGCCGGGGGATTTACGCTACGCCGCCGCAACTTTACAGGCAAGTTCTTTGAGAATGAAGCACTTGCCTGTAAAACTTGCGGCGGCGTAACGTAAATGTCATATGTTACGCCGCCGCAGTTTTGCGCGAGTCTACGTGAATCTGGCCCTATATCTTAGACCCCCTTCACACTAGGCATTTTTCCAGCGCTTTAGCGTTAAAAAAAGTGCACGTAAAGCGCCTGAAAGAAGCCTTATCTGCAATGCCAATGTGAAAGCCTAAGTGCTTTCAGAGCCCTTTCGCACTGCCAGAGCCTGAAAACGCTGGTAAAGCTCCGCTAAAACCCCTTTCACACTGGGGCGTTTTTCAGCCACTTTGGCGTTAAAAAAAGAGCCTCAATGGGAGGGAGCGCTTTAGCAGCGGTGTATTCAACGCTCCTAAAGCGCTGCAAAGAAGCTGCTTGCAGTATTACCATGCTCACTCATTCAGGTTACATTGCAAAAAGGAAATGAGGGAGATTTTTCTGCTGTGGTTTTCAAAGGATACAAGTCTGCAGTGGATAACTCCTGGCAGCATCTACCCATATCCCAAATATCGGTTTTGCGTGGAAAGACCCTTTAAACAGCGCTTGTCCACAAAATAAACAAACAGAACCATATTGGGGGGGATTGATTTATACTTACAAAGTTTCATCCTAACAGTTTACCAGTGAATCATCAAGACATAATGCCTCATGCCTTGGTGATGTTACCAGCAAAAGGTAGAAGTTTCATAAATATTGTTACACTTTAAAATGGATCTCTTTATTATATACTTGGGCAAGTATAGCCTGCCCTGAAGCCCAGCCCAAAAAAATATTTTTATTTGTGTTCACTAGCTCCAAGGAAATTGCCATTTTGAATTCAGGTTTAGGCCTATAGAGGAGACAGGTACACTCTAAAGGACATTCTACGCATACCTCCTGAAGGATCTGGCTGATGACCTTACTCTGATCCAGCTGCTGCCATGACTGGATTTCCTGAAGTTTGCGATCCATTCCTGCCAGGCTGTCAACAAAAAGATCAAAGTACTAAATGAAAATTACAGTATCCTATTAAAATGTGTTGCATCTAGAAGAAGCACTAGAAGTGAAATCAGCAAACAGTAGGATAAATCCAGAAGTATAAACACAGCCTAATATTCACATTTTGCACACTTTGTTTGCTTACATGCATATATCGTTTACATGCGTTGCAAGATCCAGGATGCATAGGCCCGGATTCAGGTAGAGCGGCGCATCTTTAGACCGGCGTAGCGCATCTTATATGCGCTACGCCGACGTAAGTCAGCGAGGCAAGAACAGTATTCACAAAGCACTCGCTCCCAAACTTGCGCCAGCGTAACGTAAATTGGCCGGCGTAAGCCCACCTAATTCAAAGTAGGAAGGAAGTGGGCGTGATCCATTTAAATGATGCTTGACCCCATGCAAATGATGGGCCGAAAAAAACGGCGCATGCGCCGTCCTGTGGACGCATCCCAGTGCGCATGCTCACAATCACGTTGAAAATACTCCATAAGATACGTTGAATCACTGCCTGCGACATGACGTAACCTACGCCCAGCCCTTTATAGCGTTTACAAAATAGGGGATAGTTTTATTGCATTTTTATAAAAAAAAAATGTTTTACTACTAATGGCGGTGATCAGCGATTTTTTTTCGTGACTGCGACATTATGTCGGACACTTCGAGACAATTTTGACACATTTTTGGGACCATTGTCATTTTCACAGCAAAAAATGCATTTAAAATGCATTGTTTATTGTAAATATTACAGTTGCAGTTTGGGAGTTAACCAATGGGTTATGTGTTCCCTGAAGTGTGCTTACAACTGTAGGGGCGTGTGGCTGTAGGTCTGACGTCATTGATTGTGTGTTCCCTAATATAGGGATGCACAATCGATGACAGCGCCACAGTGAAGAATGGGGAAGCCGTGTTTACACACGGCTCTCCCCGTTCTTCAGCTCCAGGGACCGATCGCGGGACTGTAGCGGCGATCGGGTCCGTGAGTCCCACGGCCGAGGTCACGGAGCCTCGGACCCGGTCGCAGGAGCGCGGCCGGGACCCACCGCTGGGCTTTATACAATCACGCACAGGTACGGGATTGTGCCCAGCGGTGCCATTCTGCCGACGTATATCGTTGTTAGGCGGTCCTTAAGTGGTTAAAATACAGCAGTCAATAAAAGATATATAAAAAAAAAAAGCTGACCAAGATCTGACAATGTCACGAATAAAAGAAAAGTCATTTAATGACTAACTATCTCTGGTCTTGTAGCGATGCAATAATTAGCTAGCAGAAACCTATCACCCGTTATTCTGTGACTTGTCATGAAGCAGCACACAATCATTGACAGTACCCAGTCTTACTATTGGCAATCTGGGGTTTTTCCACCTCACCTGGAGCATGTCTGGTAAACCATCTCCTGACGCCTTGCTTCAAAAGCCATTTGCAAGAGCTTGTTCTTGTAACTTTCCGCCAGCATTTTCTGCATTGCCGCTGGTGACACAGAGAGGTGGGCATTAACAGGTTGGTCTACCTAGCTGCTGTGCCAGGGATTTTTTTTAATGAGATAGTAATTATTGAATATTTGACATTAGTTTACAGAACAAAAAAAAATCAACATCAAAATAAAACATAGAAAATAGCAGCGACACAATATCAATCCTTATACAAATCAACATTAATAAGCATCATAACACCCAAGTAGCACAATGTACAGCTGTGGCCAAAAGTTTTGAGAATGGCACAAATATACATTTTCACAAAGTCTGCTGCCTCAATTTTTATCATGGCAGTTTGCACATACTCCAGAATGTTATGAAGAGCGATCAGATGAATTGCAATTAATTGCAGAGTCCCTCTTTGCTCTTTGCTCCCCCCCCAAAAAAAAATTCCACTGCATTTCAGCCATGCCAGAAAAGGACCAGCTGACATGTCAGTGATTCTCTTGCTAACACAGGTGTTAATGTTGATGAGAACAAGGCTGGAAATCACTCTGTAATGCTGATTGAGTTAGAATAACAGACTGGAAGTTTTAAAGGGAGGATGGTGCTTGAAATCATTGTTCTTCCTCCGTTAACCATGGTTACCTGCAAGGAAACATGTGCAGTCATCATTGCTTTGCACAAAAAGGAATTAACAGACAAAGAAATTGCTCCAAGATTGCAACGGGCACCCAAGAAAGTCCAGCAAGCGCCAGGACCGTCTTCTACCGTTAATTTAGCTGCAAGATCAGGGCACAACCAGTGCAGAGCTTGCTCAGGAATGGCAGCAGGCAGGTGTGAATTAATCTGCATGCGCAGTGTGAGGTGAAGAATTTTGGAGGATTGTCTGGTGTCAAGAAGGGCAGCAAAAAGGCCACTTTTCTCCAGGAAAAACATCAGGGACAGACTGATATTCTGCAAAAGGTACAGGGATTGGACGGTTGAGGACTGGGGTAAAGTCATTTTATCTGATGAATACCCTTTGCGATTGTTTGTGGCATCCAGAAAAAACCTTGTCCAGGGAAGAAAAGGTGAGCTCTGTGTCCTGTGTCATGTCAACAGTAAAGCATCTTGAGCCCTTTCATGTGTGGGGTTGCTTATCACCCAAGGGAGTGGACTCACTCCAAATTTTACAGCCATGAATAAAGAATGGTACAAAAATATCATTCGAGAGCAACTTCTCCCAACTATGCAAGAACAGTTTGGTGAGAAACAATGCCTTTTCCAGCATGATGAAAACTAAATGGCTTGGGGAACAAAACATCACAATTTTGGGTCCATGGCCTGGAAACTCCCCAGACCCTAATCCAATTCAAAACTTGTGGTCAATCCTCAAGAGGCGGGTGAAAAAACCCCCAACACACAAATTCTGACAAACTCCAAGCATTGATTATACAAGAATGGGCTGCCATCAGTCAGGATGTGGCCCAGAAGTTGATTGACAGCATGCCAGGGCGAATTGCAGAGGTCTTGAAAACAAGGGGTCAACACTGCAAATATTGACTTGTTGCAAACTTCATATAATTGTCAATAAAAGCCTTTAAAACCTATGAAATGTGTGTAATTATACTTCAGTATACCATAGTAACATCTGACAAAAGGATCTAAAAACACTGAAGCAGCAGACTTTGTGAAATTTTATATTTGTGTCATTCTCAAAACTTTTGGCCACGGCTGTACAGTAATTTAAATAAGAGTGTACATTATAGTATACACATCACACTTGGTAATATCAGATGATAACCCAGTGTGACAGCTCAGAAGGCAAATAGAAATATAGCGACATTTTCAACAGGGAACATCATCCAGTCTCATCAGAAGTATAACAAAATACAGTATTTAGAAGGTCGACTGACTAGGTATGGAGGGTGAGTGGAGGAATAGGCTAGTAAGGAAGGCGACAGGGGACCATATTTTTTATTTTTTAATTTCTTTGGACAGCCCCAGTACTCATAGGTTAGTTTTTCCCTCTCAAATATAGCATCATCTTAACATTGTGCAAAGGTAGATAGGAGATAACTATCTCTGTGCTATAAGTTTACGAGTGAGGAAAAAAAATTAAAAAATATTAGCAGTAGTTTGGATGACAGTTGGACTACATTCTCATGGATACTCAAGGGTGCCATTTTAGAAACAAGGAGTGGTGGGATAAAGCACCAATCTTGCACAGTGCAAACAATATTTCACCAGTTTTTAAATACTTTGGGGCAGTGTCTTACTTTCAATGGGGGCTGAAAAGAGGATATTTACCCACTGAATGAAACGTGGACCAAAGTCAAACTTGGGTAATGTAGTAATGTATGCCACAAAAAGTTCCACTCTATGCCATCAAAGGCCTTGTCTGCATCTAGTGAGAGAACAGCCCTGTTGCACGTATTGTTAGGCGACAGAAGCCCGGGGCCCCCCGCTCGTAAAAGAGCTAAAGAAGAGAGAGGGGGGCCCCCGACGGAAGAGAACCAGACGGCGGTGAAGACCGGGACCCCCCCCCCCGGCAGGAGACAACAGAGAAGACGTCGAAAAAGCCTGGGGCCCCCGCTCGTAAAAGAGCTTAAAAGAAGAAAGCCCATACTCATTCACCTAGGGTGGGGGGCTGGGATCTGTGGGCCCCCTTATTAAAGGGGGCTCCCTGATTCCGATAAGCTCTCGCCCGCAGACGCCGACAACCAACGGCCAGGGTTGTTGGGAAGAGGCCCTGTCCTCATCAACATGGGGACAGGGTGCTTTGGGGTGGGGGGGGCCGCAGGGCCCCCCCTGCCCCAAAGCACCTACCTCCCCATGTTGAGGGCATGCGGCCTGGTACGGTTAAGGAGGAGGGGGGGGGGGCGCTGGCTTGTACCCACCCCCTTTCCTGACCGGCCAGGCTGCGTGCTCGGATACGGGTCTGGTATGGATTTTGGGGGGACCCCCATGCTGTTTTTTCGGCGTACAGGGTTCCCCTTAAAATCCATAGCAGACCCAAGGGCCTGGTATGCTCTTGGAGGGGGAACCCATGCCGGTTTTTTATTTGAAATTTGGCGTGGAGTTCCCCCTTAAGATTCATACCAAACGCAGCTGACACAGTGCACTGCGGTTACCTGCGGTTATGTGCCGATAGTTGCGGTAAATCGCACCTGGACGCATTCAGTTCTATTTTTTCTATCCACACAAAACCGCGGGTAACAAAACCGCAGGTAACTGTAGTGTGTGAAGGGTGTCATAGGAAAGCATTGTGTGCTTCTAGCTGCGGTAAAAAGTTAAAGCACCATATTTTTATAAACAACATAACAGATCGACGCCACTCCAAGCCTATAGTGTCGGTCTCCAAAGTTCAAACTTTGTATTCGGGTGCTGGCAGAAACAGAGCACATCTCACTCCAAAATGCAATATGGTATGCAGATACCGCCACACACTGTATTCAACCCCAATGTAAGCAGAATGAAAAACTGGCTTCAGCTCAGATCCCAGCCCATCGCTCACACCTCTTTAACATGTTTCACTCACATTGGGATTGGGCTCTATGATTAAGCCCAATGTGGGTGAAACACGTCAGAGTGGCGTGACCAATGGATGGATGGATCTAACCTGAAGTACATTTTTTCATTCACCTTACATTGGAGTTGAATATAGTATGCAGCTTCTGGGGGCCCTTTAGAATGTAAGGGCTTTCGGCCGTTTCCCACTTTGCTCTCCATCCATACACCAGCTCTGAAGGGAAGATCAGTATTAGGGTTACAGGGAGTGTTCGTGTGAGGGTCAGTGTTAGAGTTACAAAATGGATTAATGGGAAAGTTACAGGGTGGGTCAGTGTTGGGGTTACAGGGAGGGCTAGTATTAGGGTTACAGGGTAGGTAATGTGAAGTTAGCGATAATCAGTGTTAATGTTACTGGAGGAGCCAGTGTTAACCCTTTTTTCACTTATAGCAATCCTGTCATTAGCAACAGCTCACCAATTACAATTAGAACTGAAACATACATGGATGATGAGTCGCTCTCTAAAAACGCCCAACTCTTCCTGCGTCAAGTTTCATATTATGCTAAAAAAAATCTATTACCATGCACTGGAAGTCATCAGCCCCCCTACTATAGCTTTTTGGCTTACTCTCATTAATCAAGCAATCCCATTGTACAAACTGACATATGAAGCCAGAGGTTGTCCTTGTAAATTTCATAAAGTCTGAGGTTTATGGGTAAATTTTGATCAAACAATACCACCTAGTACATAAAGTAGGGCTTAAAGGGTCACTAAAAGGAAAACAAATTTTTTGCTGAAATGACTGTTTACAGGGTATAGAGACATAATAGTTAACTGATTCATTTTAAAAATGATTAAAAATAGATAAAAAAACAATCATATAATGTACCTACAGTTTAGTTTAGTTTTTGCTGTTGTTTCCTGGTTCTCTGATGTACAGAGACAAAGAGCCAATAGAGGGCAGTGAAGGTTTTGCAAAGCGAAACTGGATTGGTGCTGAGGGGTTTTAGACACACCTCCTTGATTAGTCACCACAGTGAGAAAGCTCCCAGTACTGTGGTGATCAGGAAACAGACAACCAGGAAGTGTCCAGAACAGAGAGGAATTACAGCAACATCAAAGCAAAAACGAACAATGAGGACATGAAACCAGGACTGCAGTAAGGTAAAGGAAGCTATTTATCTAAAAAATGTTTTCCTTTAGTGACCCTTTAAGGATAAGAGTATCATTGTTGTATTCCTACTCCATTCTGCCTGATAGTTGTATTGTTATACATTATTCCATTGATGATACTTGTTTTACACCTGTAGAAATATCCATGAGACATGTTTGGTCCCTCGGTCCATGGTCTACATGTAATGAATAAACACTTTACACTTTTTGTGTTGCGATACCTGAGCAAGGTTTGCTCATTGCTTTTTTCCTTTATGTTGATTTAGGTTACATTTGCACAAATGTTATGTACATTGCATTTATTATGTACAATAAAGTTACCTTTAAAAAAAAAAAAAGAAGAACGGAAACATACTTTCAATGCACAATATACACATTTCTATCTATGTTTTAACAAATGCTTTTCAATGTCTCTTCCCAATAAGCAAAGAGAGTAAACAGGAAACGGTTAAAGACAATAAGTTACACAGGCAGGTTTGGTACTTACCAGCAACTTCTTTCCGTCTAAGGTTTTCTGCCTCTTCCTGCGTGATGGCCATAAGCTGCTCCATTTTTATCCTATGCAATACAACATATTTGGACATGTCACTAAGAGAATGATTTTCAAGACTGTGACCTCCCAAAGATTATAACCATTATTTTTTTGTACACACCAATTTAACGTGTTTCTGAAGTCAATTTTATTTTATTATATTTTTTATTAAGTTTTGGATAGAATTGTGAAGAGTTAGAACCTCTGCCAGAAGATGCATCCTCTCTCATCATCACCAGGACAAAAAGATAGGAGAAATTGAAATGTTTATAGTTTTTAATGGAGGCAAGGGGAAATCTACCAATAGGGACTCCTGTTCTTGTAGCTGCTGTCTTGGGGGAGATTTTTTTCTTATTTTCTGCTGGGTCTCAGACAGAAAATGAGGAGAAATCTCACCAAAAGAACACAGACAGCAAAGGTGTCTAACCATAACCTACCCTGGGTATAACTAAAAAAAAAAAAAAACCTTAGAAAAAGGTGTGATTAATCCTGAAAAAAATAATTAGCAATGCCTACTGGTTCAGTAAATGCAAAACAGATTTCTATATAATCTATATTGGAAAAAAAAGATGGTCATCATTGTACCTCTCATTGCTATACGCAGTATTTACCATTGCACCTACAGTATTTTTGCTGTGCATCGAACGCTAACATCCTGTTTATTTTTGAACCACAAAGACCGGCTGCATGCTGATGATGTCAACATATTCTTAAAACTTTATTGTTCAGGATGCACACACTGGAAGCCTCACCTGGGAACACCCCTGCCCAGCCCCCCCCCCCCCCATTTATTTTACCCTAGAAATGGGCCTAAAGCTGGCCATGCACTATGGGGTCAGTCCACACAAAATTGTTCTCAGCAAATTGGAGTTTCGTTACTCCTGCTACAAATCTGGGTTAGGTGTAAGAAAATGGCAAGTGGTTTACCCTCTTCAGCATCTATTAAATGCGAAATCAGGTGTTAAGCTGGCCAAATATGGTTCCAATCTCAGCCGGTTGAGCAGGGACCAGCCGAGATTGTATGGTTAGGTTAATTGTACTCAAGCCAATCCATAGATTGGCTTGGGTACAACCAGCATGCTGGATTTTTACATGCAATTATTGTCAGCGGCTATAGGCACTAGCAATAATCATTGTGTTCTTACAGCAGGGAAGGCTCCTTATTCTCCCACTAGAAGAACACAATAGCTTTGAAGGATACCCCCATCCCTGCTGACTGTGTAGATGGGTTATTCAAGCGATTTTGTTTTCTGCAACCTGTTGCAGGAAAGAGTTGCATCATCTATGGCCGGCTTTAGACTTATGGGTAGATTTACTTCCAGGACAGCATGAGATAGGCATGGTCTCCAACAGGAACCAAAAACACATCACAAAAAACACTTAAAAAGGAAATCCTTCTGCTGAACTAGTCCGTATTGGATAAGACCTAAAGGACATGAAGTGAAGCCAAACAAAAAAAAGAACATAGAACAGGGGTGGGTCTGGCTGTCCTGGAACATCACTGGAAATAGAGTTAGCACAAAGTCTAACTCTGTATTTCCCAAATCATTTTCTAGGACAGCACAAGTGAAGATTACCAAGAAATCAACGAAGAAGGGAGGGGGAAAAAAACAATGAAAGCTCACATTCCATCAAGTGAACTATGAGTATTACAGATCTGAATCTCTCAAAAGAGTGATATAAAACAAAGGTAGTATATCTAACTGCAGAGAAAGTTAATTCTATATTAGAAAAAAACTCTATAATGTCATAGAGGACCAACTTCACAACAAAAATATATTTAGATAATAATGTGATCAAAACCTAATGAGGTTCTCATCTAAAGACATACATGAGGTATTTGCACCCACTTCCGGGAATACACTCCTGCGGCAGTCACGTCCCAACCCGCAGGAACAGAAAGAAGTTAGGCTTTATCGAGAACCTGGGCTTGAGAAAAATAAAAAATAGCTCTACATTGCCCTTAGCAACAGCACTACACTACACCCTAATGCTAGGAAGACAGAGCCAACAGGGTCAAAACAGGACTACAAGAGGTCACTAAAAAGATCCAAGAGTCCAACAGTAAAAAAAAAAAAAACATTAACACCCAAAACAGGTAAATTAGAAAACTTACAGTCAAGCCTATCACCTCCAACAATGCTCGTACCTCGGGTTACTTTAGTCAATGATGCAGTCACCTCTCCTGGATACATGATGGCAAGGGTGCAGCAGTGTGCAAGGGCTACCCAAACACCCGACGTGAGGGCATCCGCGCCAATGCGATGGAACCTGGAACCAAAAGTGGCCTGCAAGAAACCGTCTCTTACCCATCACATTTATTGGGCCAGCAGTCAAAGCCTGACACCATTCTCCAGGATGCGCCCCTGTCAGAAGAGACACCCAGGGCCACCGAGTCACAGTAAATGCAGGAGTGGCTTAAGTGGCCTGCGACTCCCAAGGGGCCTGAGCCTGGGGTGTTCCAGGATCATGGAGCTGAGGAGGGGCCCCCAAACTGCATGCTCATTGGTCCAAGGGGCATAAATGAGAAAGAAGGGGCTCTGCTTCACCACCCAAACCCGTCATGGTAAGAAGCCAAAATAAAGAAAGATGGAGAAGGACAGTACAAGGGAGCTCATTGTCTCCACCCTGGGTTCCAGCACAAAGTTTCCCATCTGAAGGAGGAAACTCACATATCGACCAATTCAGCAGAACTTCCTTTTAATGTGTTTTTTGGTGATGTGTTTCCCGTTAGAGGTAGTACCGATCTCATTTGCTGTCCAAGGACACAATTTGGGAAATAATAGTTTATGGCAAACTGAGTTTTTAATGTCACCTATTTATGACTGCAATAATATTACTAACCTTTCATCTTCCAGAGACTTCAGAATGGCAGAGCTTTGCTTCTGTCTGCAAAAAGAAATTCAATTTAAAACCATTATTATAGTTACTCAGCCAATGGATTTTCATTTCTCACCTCTTGCCTGATACACTCGCAATTCAGCTGCTAGTGAAAACTCGCCAACAGCCGAATTGCTCTGAGGGACACAGAATGGAAGTAAATTAAAACACTCACCCGTTTGCATGTGTCACTACATCACCGGCTGGATGAGTGAAATATGGCTCCCTTGCCAGAAGCCTACTCTCTGAAATGTTTTTAGCAGCAAGGGGGTGAAACATACAAAGCATGCGAGTGTTCTCCCTGCATATTCTAGCGATCCTTTCACTGGTGACTTTTTGCCTGTGACATTACTCTTACACATTTAGTACTTCCTTAAAAGTGGTTGTAAAGGCTGAAGGTTTTTTACCTTCATGCATTCTATAGCATGTCCACCATATATGCTTCATGTCTCCTAGGTCTAAGGATCCCCTAAAACATGTAGAGGGGCAGGTAGGGAGGCATTTAACAATTCTAGCCAGAGTAAAGTACCACCGGGACAAGACTTTGAAGGTGTTTTCTAAAGTTATTACATTACGGCAGAAACATAATAATAATGCCCCCTGATTTTTGTTTACGTTTTCATGGCACAAAAGTCCATTTCCTAGTTAAAGCGTTAAGAGGGGACACGCACGTTAAGAGTTGTTTAGTATGGAAAAATATAATAAAGAGATAGGACATTGGGTTATGGGGGACGTCTGGCATCTGGTTTTTAAATGCTGTCACAGCTATTGACCGCCATGGTTTTTTGTCATGGATTCTAGCAGCCGATGGATATCGAGATAGTAGAATTTCTCAGAATCTGCATCCTTGAGGTATTGAAAGGTGGCGATGCTTCGAGAGGACACTAAAGACTGAACCTTCATTAAACCCTTGCTACACCACCAGTGGTAGCTTTGAGGACTCTCTAAACCCGGGGGAATAAAGGGCAGGAAAATATTTTAAAAGGAAGGTGGTGTGGTGATACCAGTTAGACTGAACATTTTATAGAGTCCCATACCACAAAGGTGTGGGACAGGACAGGGTTTAAAGGTTTAGGGCATAGTTGAAGGGGGAGCCAGGTCAGGTAAAGAAGAGAGTGGGACCAGGTCAGTGTCTACTACATCGATAAGGGACCAGAGAAGTGCGACCTTTGCTGCTAACAGTTGAGCAAGAGTGTAACGGTCACCACCGTTTACGACCTTCCATCAACCCACGACAGCTCATCTGACACTCCAACCCTCCAACAGACATCAGACATCCCATTTCCCAGAATAACGAGACTTGCTCTGTGTTCTGGTTTCAAATGCAAGACAACTTTAATGGCTAGCTCTCAAGTTTATATACAGTTTTCAAGGCATGCTTCAGTGATCACAGGAACAATCAAACTCTCCACCCACACCCTGGGGGGGCTTCAATACACCTTCAGATGGCTAATTGCTAAACATTCTAGACATGTCGGCGCCGGTCTATAATTATCATGTCCTAATCACTCCACCTGAGAAGTCACATTCCTTCATTAACAGAATTCAAACAAAACACCATCACACAATGAATACCCCTCAATCCACATCTTTAGACAGACGTTCTGTCTCCGCATACAGCTTGACAAGTTCCATTCCACACACACACAACAGTATTTAGCATACATAATGAGAGATCCTGGACCAGACTCAATTAGCATGTCAACAGTCTACACAGAGAGATGAGTCATAGAATAAACCAACACTTTGCAATATCTCCTGCAATATGAGCTATCAGTAATGTCCCCTGTCCTGTAATTTAGGATATAATTTCTCAGTCACCCTATGGCCCTATCGGACATAAGGTGACCCTAGACATAAGACTCCTTGGTGACGCCGGTACAGGAGTACCCCTCATCCAAAGTCTCTGGGTGTCATGGGTCATTCCGTTACAAAGGGAATCTATCTGAGCCACTTTGTAATAATAGGTGATGTTTGGCATCCCCAACCCTCCCTGAAGTTTAGGCTTATAAAGTAGGTATCTGTTCAGTCTCGGTTTGACCGGGCCCCATATAAACTTAAAGAGAAGGCATTGCAGAGAGTGTAAAATATGCAGGGCAGCAGTCATTTGAAGGGCTTGGTTGAAGTTTAGAAGTAGAAATAATGGTTAAAGTTAGAGTTAAGGGTTACTTTCCATGATTAGGATAACGTTTAAAGCATAGGTGTATAATGACTGTGTCCCTTGTACTGTTGACTCCTGGTTTCCTTAAAATTTTCCCCCACTGATTCTCTTCCACCTGCCGTCATATCCTGGTGCAGCGGGGGTTAATAGAACTGAGGGAGCTGTCATTTTCATTTCTCAAGAGAGCCCGACTATGCCCGCCATTGCTGCCCAGCTCCGCCATTCATAAAAGGCAGTTCTACCATTTCTATGAATGAAACGTTCTATGAATGGAGGATGATTGAAAGATCTGCCCCCTCCATTCATAAACCCCGTTTCATTCAGAGAAGCTGTAGAACAGGTTCAATAAATGGTGGAGCTGGGCAGAAAGTGTGGGCATAGTTGGGCACTCTTGATGAGTGCAAATGACAGCTCCCTCATTTCTATTAACCCCTGCTGCACCCGGAGATTACAGCAGGTAGGGAGGGGAATAAATGGAGGAAAGTTTCAAGGAAACCAAGAGCCACTAGAGACACAGTGCATAAATCAAACACTGAGCATCTGCTGCCCAAAAAAAAAAATGTTTTCATAAAAAACACCCTAGGAGCTCCGGATACATTAAAACGATATGCATTTGTCAAGTTCTTTGTGAATTCTTTTAGGTCCCCCTGTCACTTGGATAATTTTAACTGCTCCTCATTTTATTACAATATCATATCTCTGAATAAGACTTTTTTGTGGTGACAATTAAACAAGAAGACTTGGAATCGGAGACCTCACCTGCGGTTTTTTTCTAGCAAGTATGCTATACGGTGTGATGTTCCCTTCTCCATATGCTTTAGCTGATCCTGTAGCCTCAGACGGTCACTCTGCATCTGGCGGTGATGTTCATTGAGCCCCTTCTCTAACTTGGATTGCTCCTGGGAAACACAAATGCAAAGTGTCAGTCCACCACTAGGGGGCCCTCATTCCTAACCTAAATATATCCTGACATAGAAAAACAGCAAACAACTTATTAGTATATAAACAAGCCATGCCCGATGCATGTAAGAGAAGAAAATCAGTGTTCAAGTCCAGTGAATTCTCCAATTCGCTTCCAGTAAGCGCTCTCTTATTTTAGTTCTTGCAGAGTGAGACAACTAAGGCTCCATTCACATCTCCGCGACAAGCAACGCCGCGTATTTTGCCGCGGATAGTGTATCTTTTTTTTTTTTTTTTCAAATTCTTCCCATTGCTGTCAATGGGCGAACGCCAATGTCGCCTGAAAAAAAGGGTCCGGGACTTTTTTTCAGGCGACAGGCGTACGGCGTCTATGAGATGTGAACCATCTCCATAGACAGCAATGGGAAATTTCCCCCTCTAGCGGCACAAGCGTCCGGCGTCGGGCGTTTTGTCGCCTAGATGTGAATGGAGGTTAAAAGTAAAGCGCTGCTCAAAACTGTTGGCGCTACATAAATAATAATAATAATAATAACAGAGGTTGCTTATCTTGACCTTATCATTAGGAAGCCTGCCCCCCATCTCACGTATAATGTCATATTCTGTAACAAACAGCCCCAGTTGGTTCAGAGCAATGTTGTGGATGAAGTTTACCTGCCCTCTAGTTTGGCTTTGTGTTTGAGTCAAGAGTGACCATAAAAACATGGAAACACTTGAAAAACTGGAAAGGTTGGGCATCTGGGCTACCTTTCTGCAGGCTATAATTTGAAGCTGACCCTTAAAATGCATACTGTGTATATAAAATCGATATAAACCATTCGTTTAAAACACATTTTAAAAAGTCAAATAAAAAATACAACCCAAAACCATTTATAAACAGGTCCTCAGATAGACGGAAGGTCTAAGTGCAGAGGCATGTGCTTGTATCAGCTACCAACTTCTACACTTACCTCTTTGACTGTCTGTAAGATCTCATCCTTATGAGAATTGCTCTGCAAGAGAAGCTGAGCATGCTCTCTCTGGCCCAATTCCAAGCGACGTTCAAAGTCTAGCTTTTCCAGCATTTTTTGTTCCTAAAGCAAATACATTATTATAGGTTATATACACCATCAGGAGAGTGACGTTTATACTGATTTTGCTATATATATATATATTTTTTTTTTAAAAGGTACACAATGTTATGGAGGTTTCTATATCTTTTATGAAATGGTTTACATTAAGCCCCACCCCCGAGGAACTAGATCACCAAAACTTGCCTTTCTCTTCTCGTATTCGGAAAACTTGTTCTGTAATAAAAACAGAATAAAGGCTTAGACCTTTCATTATAAACACATTATAGCTACAACCTATTGTTATACTCAGCAATCAACCTAGTTTACAGTTCCACTTTTTCAACAAGCAGACCCCTATATAGTCAAATAATTCCCCCCCAAAGGCTCTTCTGCCCACATAGCCCCTTAAAAGCACAAAAAGTAGAAGGCATGAAAATACAGGCAGAGCTGGCAGAAGGGTAGGTGGTGTACAGTATGTTCCTCCTCTAACTCTCTAAAGTCTATTTTCAGCACAATAACTGCATCTGCAGGCGCTATTTTTAGTGTTATAGCGCCTGCAAACCGACCCAGTATGAAAGGGGTCTAAATCAAGGTTTTAATGCGGTCTTCATCATTCAGGAGAAGCCTTGTGTTTTTATCAGTAAGGTTAGCTTGGCATACTCGGGACACAGCTGACCTGCCATTCGGACTCTTCCTTCAAGGACTTCAAAAAAGCACCATCTACGGAATCTGATCCTCCATCACAAACATTATTCTCCAAAACAGAAAGCAGGTACTGCGATGGGGGGCAGTACACAATTCCAAGCTCTGAAAAAAAAAAAAAAAAAAACAGGAACACAGCTGTTTATGCACAATAAAAATATTTATAGAATTATTTAAACTTTCCATATTCAGATTTAAAAAAGTCAGGGAACAGCACAGCCCAGTTTGCCATAAATAGAACCATTCAGGAATGAATACTTGTACGTTCCTGAATCTTGCCTTACCTTACCAGGAATTGCTTTGTGCGCTGTGTAGGTTTATTTTTTGCTTATCAGAACAGAAACATTATAAAACCGTTTTCTTTATGTTTTATCATCACTGCGCTCAGTCGGGAAACAAGAAAGCCTTATAACCTGACACATCTGCGCTAATAGTGAGAGAAAACAATTAAAGAATAAAAAATAAACTGATGCTGTCCTGCTATAACCATTAAAGAATCGAAATTCAGATTTAAAAGGTCTATTGGTGGTAGGTCTTTAAAATATCTCCAACCCAAAATGATAATTCTGATGGAAGTGGAAGCTCAAGAGAACTACATGTGTGCCTGAAGTTAAAGCAGTAGTAAATCTCCCCGCAGGGTAATGTCAATGTGCTAGTATGATTTACCTAAAAGACTAATCCCTCCAGCGGTGGCCTATCATCACTGACAGGGAATCCATCTTCACCCGATTTGCAGACTTCGGCTGAATCGCTGAGCCACGATGACGTCCCTCCCACACATGCACACAGGAGTCAAGTTCACAGCTCTCTCAATAGACAGCACACCGTCCATTGAGAGCGCTGTGCGCATGTGACGTTATGTCACCGCCTGTGACACATGTAAATAT
Source organism: Rana temporaria (assembly GCF_905171775.1). NCBI lineage: Eukaryota > Metazoa > Chordata > Amphibia > Anura > Ranidae > Rana > Rana temporaria. Next base: position 121,162,810 of record NC_053497.1, read on the forward strand.
CTCCTAAACGGTGCATATTTAGGATATATTTACTGTACCCACAGGCAAACCTTATTATAGGCTTACCTGTAGGTAAAAAACAGCAAAGGATGTTTACTCCCACTTTAAGACGGATTACCTTTCTGGCATGTGTACCCTAGTGCCAGCAGGCACATAAACATTTGCAGTGGCGTAGGATATCAGCTTCATTATTTAAGAAATGGAACATCTTGTTCCTTAGTAACTTGTCTGACCTTAAACACAGAATTTGTCTTAGAAATGGAGAAACACTATCCACAGCTAAGAGAACAAAGCGTTCCCATTTATTACATTATGACCCAAGATACATAATACAAGGTTTATAATGGGGAGGCTTTCTTATCCATGCAGCAACTCTAAAATATATTGCAGATGAAGAACTTGCTCATTAGGGGAAAAACCTTACCCTTGCACAGGAATTGCTGAATAGCTTCTGTCCCTTCACTGCACACCGACATTGGAGGAAACACCATGGCTGCCGCATCCAAAGATATGGTCTGTTAATATGTCACACAACACATTAAGAATAATATTCTTGAAAAAAAAATAATATATGGTATTAATTTAAACATTTTTCTCGGCCTTCGCACTAAATTGATACATTTATCTTCTGTTATTTAAAGCCCAACTCCAACCAAAGGCTTTTTTTTTTACATTTTGGTAGTGTTGCGAAAAGATAGAATATCTGATTTTTAATGTTGTCTGCATGCAAATTGAAAATGTTTAGGTTTGACCTCATATTATACAGTTATGGTAAATCTAAAAGGAAAATTGTTCATCTACCCGATTTGGACAGGGAAACCTGGGAGAAGTATTTTGAGGCCAGTTCTAAAGTAGTTATCTCCTCTAGGGACAAGCTGATCCAAACAAAATTTCTGCATAGGGTGTACTTTACACCTCAGAGGCTGCACAGAATTTATCCGCTCCGTTCTCCGAACTGCCCTCGATGTCAATCTCCTGAGAGCACCTTTTTTACACATGTTCTGGACCTGCCCGAAGCTGGCGAGGTTCTGGGCTGTGGTGGGTGAGACTATTAATTTCCGCCTTCAACTGGAACTACCCTTGTCGGTGGAATTGGCCCTATTGGGTGTACAGGATGATGAGCTGCGGCCTAGATATACCAAGACGTTGATTTCTTTGCTGTTCTTCTATGCAAAAAAAGAGATTCTGTTGAAATGGGTCTCCCCCTTGCCCCCCACTGTGGGCTCCTGGGAAAATGCGGTTAACGCAGTACTTCCATTGTATAAGTTGACGTACATAAGTAGAGGGTGTCCTATGAAGTATGAGAAGGTGTGGCGGCCTTGGACTGATCCCTCATATGTTGCCAACCCCTGAGTTGTACGCGGATGAGCTATCCCTGGCACCATGGGCGAGTGCAAAATCTGGTGAAGCGCTGCAAAGAAACCAATCAGCTTCCAGGTTTTATTGTCAAAGCTTAAAGTGGAGCTCCAGCCTAAAGTGGAACTTCCGCTCATCGGAACTCTCCCGCTCTCCAGTGTCACTTTAGGCACTTTTCAGGGGGAGGGGGGTGCAGATACCTGTCTAAGACAGGTATTTGCACCCACTTCCGGGAAGACACTCTACGGGGACCTGCAGGTAGTGCGTCACTTCCCGTCCCTGTCCCCCCCCCTGTTGTGTTCTGGGAAATGGCTCCCAGAACACAACAGGGGACCAGTGAGGACGGTGCAGCACGTCTCACGCATGCGCAGTAGGGAATCTGGCACTTCCTGATTCCCTCACCGAGTATGGTGGTGGGGTCAGCTGAGAGTCGAACGATTGCTCGTCTTCTGCTGCCGACGTCGCTGGACTCCAGGACAGTTAAGTGTCCATTTATTAAAAGTCAGCATCTGCAGTATTTGTAGCTGCTGACTTTTAATATTTTTTTTACGACGGAGCTCCGCTTTAATTGAACAAGCTGAAGTTAGGAGCTGATGAAATTTAAATGAAACAATCCAAATGTAGACTTTCAGCTTTAATTTAAGGGGTTGAACACAAATATCAAGTACAAATTTTAGGAACTGCAACTATTTTTATTCCGTTCCCCCTGTTTTCAGGGGCTCAAATGTAAATGGACAAATGAATATAATCATAAATAAAATGTTCATTTTTAATCGTTTGCTGAGAATCTTTTGCTGGCAGTGACTGCCTGAAGTCTGGAACCCATGGACATTACCAAAGACTGGGTTTCCTCATTTCTGATGCTTTGCCCGGCTCTAACTGCAGCTGTCTTCAGTTGTGTTTGTGGGTCTTTCTGCCTTTAGTTTTGCCTTCAGCAAGTGCAATGCATGCTCAATTGGGTTGAGATCAGGCAATTGACTCAGCCATTGCAGAATATTTCATTTATTTCCTTCAAAAGCTCCTGGGTTGCTGTTGCAGTGTGTTTTGAATCATTGTCCATCTGTACTGTGAAGTGTCGTCCAATCAACTTTGCTGCATTTGGCTGAATCTGGGCTGACAGTATATCTCTAAACATTGCAGAATTTATCCCGCTGCTTCAGTCTGTCACATCATCAATAAACACCAATGACCCAGTGCCACTGAAAGCCATGCATGCCTATGCCATCACACTGCCTCCACAATGTTTTACAGATGTTGCATGCTTTGGATCATGAGCTATTCCAAGCCTTCTCGACACTTCTGTCTTCCCATCATTCTGGTAAAGATTAATCTTAGGTTCATCAGTTCAAAGAATTCATTTCTAGAACAGATCTGGCTTTTTTTAGATGTTTTTTGGCAAAGTCTAATCTGGCTTTTCAATTCTTCAGGCTTATGAATGACAATGATATGCCCACCTCCTGGAGAGTGTCTTTCACTTGTCTGGATGTTGTGAATGGGTTTTTTTTTTTTACCATAGAGAGGATACTGCGATCATCCACCACTGTTGTCTTCCGTGGATGTCACAGCTTTTTTTTATTGCTGAGCTCAACAGTGCATTCTTCTTTCCTTAGAATGTACCAAACTGTTGATTTGGACACTCCCAATGTTGCTGCTATCTCTCTGATGGATTGGTTTTGTTTTTGAAGCCTTACAAAGGCATGTTTCACTTGCAATGACAGCTCCTTTGAACGCATGATGTAGGTTCACAGCAATAGATTCAAAAAGCAAATACCACACATAGAATCAACTCCAGACCTTTTACCTGCTTAAATGATGAAGAAATAATGAAGGAGTAGCCCACACCTGGCAAGGAAACAGCTTTTGATTCAATTGCCCATTTACTTTTGGTCCCTTGAAAATGTGGGATGGCTATTCATTAAAAGCTGTAATTCCTAAACCCTTCCTCTGATTTGGATGTACATACCCTCAAATTAAACCTGAGATCGTGCACTTTCATCCCATATCCATTATAGAACAATATCTTGAATATGTTTTTGGTAAATACCTGAAATAAAAACTAAAATTGTGCCTGTGTCCAAATGTATGGACCTAAGTGTAGTTTTACTTTAATTGTTTAGGGGTGAACACAATTTAACATAAATTATTGCTTACCTCTAAGGTGCGGACATTGGCCAGAGCTAGAGGCAGCTCATTGATTCTGTTTTCCCTGATGTCTAAAGTGCGGAGGCAGCATAGCCCACCTATTGTTGGTGGAAGAACCTTCAGTTTATTTGCTGGAATAAGAGGAAAAAACAAAACACTTAACATTAGTATGACGCAAGTGATATGTCCCTTACTGCAACTCCACTGTATCCTCTATGAAATAATCTGTCAGCACATGACCTCAGGGCTACCATTTTGTTCATTGTCAACAAAACTAAACCAAACAGCAAGCACATAAAGAGTTCAACTAGTCTGATGCCAGAGACATCAGATGGAGAGTAGAGGCCCTAAAAAAAATCAACCTGGCTGTCCACTGCAAACAGGGGTGAATGCATGAAGCCACGCCCCAGGTAAGAAAGGTTAATTATAGATTATTCTATCCAATGCGACTCTTTCATGGATTATGTATTTTCCCTCACTGCATTCTAGTGTGATCCGGGGTTGAGTCTAAAAGGTGCAGCTTGCTAGAATGACATTCAAAATACAATTCAGGAGCGATTCTCCATATTCCAACTTCATGTCAAGGTTTGTATCATGGAGGGTTTAGAAAATGCCAACTTTTGTTTTCCCCCACAAACAAGCTATTTACTTATCATAAGACCAATTCAAGGTTCTAAAAAAAACGAATAAAAAAAATAAAACTTGCCTTTCACATTGAGGGTTTGAAGCTGGACGAGGTCCCCAATGGAGTCAGGGAGTGTCCTTAAGGCATTGCGTTCTATGTTCAGCACCTGCAAATTAAGGACATGAACATAAACAATGGCTTTCCAAACACAAGGCTAAAGCCCTATACACATGGGCAGAATGTCGTGAGACACCTGCCGGTACAAAAAAGACCGGCCGACATTCTGCCCGTGTGTATGTCGATCTGGCTGGATTCTGTCAGACGTGCATGCTGGAAAACCAGCAGCCGACCGACTCCCAATCAGCGTTCTCAGCCAATGGCAGAGAGCACTGATCGGAGTGTTTTGGCAGATTCTGCTCTCCGCTGACGTCACTGCCATCAGTCGGGGCAGCGCGTCACCCCGACTTCCAAGTCTGGATCAGCCAGCTGCCTTGATTGATGGCAGTCTCAGCAAGCTGCTGAGACAGCCTCTCCCCGCCCTTCACAGCTCATCGCTCCAATGAGTGTGGAGGACCAGAGCAGGAGCCATGCTGACTGACAGTCCGCATCGCTTTGCTCGGGGAGGAGTGAGAACCAAGCCATCCGTGGTGTTCGGTGGCTCGGTTCTCAGTGCAGAGATGCCGGGGGGACAGCTGCAGCATTGGTCTATTGCTCCATCCACCTAGGTAAGTACGATTATGGGAAAAAACGAAAACCCATACTTCTCTTTTAACTCTTGCAGTACTTAATTGACTCTGCCTAGTTCATAAAAGAACAGCATATATTTCAATGCAGCACACAAACTTCTGTAACCTAAGGACAGCACTCCATATATTATTATTATTATACGCAATCTATATAGCGTCAACAGTTTGAGGCAGCGCTTTACAATGTAAAGCACAATTACAGTACAGAAAGGACAGGAGGGCCCTGCTCATAGAGCTTATATTGTAAAGGGAGGGGGTGGTGGTACAAAAGATAATAGATGCGGGGAATGATTCAATGGGGGTGACTCTGGGACAGTTGTTAGGTGGGTGTTTGGATAGGCTTCCCTGAATAAGTGAGTTTTCAGGGATCTCCTAAAAGTGGACAGGTTAGGGGCTGATCAGACATACCAAGAAGTCCTGAAGGCGAGCATGGGAGGAGGTAACAAGGGAGCTAGAGAGCAGGAGGTCCTGGGAGGAGCGGAGGGGACGATGATATATATATATATATATATATATATATATATATATATATATATATATATATCTATGAAGCTAAATGCCACAGTGCCGATATATGTTACCCTGGTTGCCCCCAGATTTCATGTATATATATTATAATCATATATTCAAATGTTTAGTGTCTGCTTTACCCGTAAAGATGTAAGCTGACCAATGTCAGCAGGAAGAGATGAAATCTGGTTGTCATGGAGGTCAAGAACCTAAAATGAAACAAACATAGTTTTGCATGAGTAAAACAAACTGGCAGAGACTTGCATATTTTCTTTAGTGTAAGCAAAATTAACAACCTTCTTGCGCGCAAGGTGGATGTTCCCAAAATGAAGGACTTTAGGTCTTCAACAGCTTGAAGCTGGGCAAGACTTTGCAGCCCCCTGAGGAAGCCCAGAGAAAAAAAAAAAGAGAATACCTACCCTCGAAATGCATCAGCCATCAGAAGTGTCTACCCTATGCTGAGATTGGCGCAGTGCACCAGAGTGTGAGAGTCACTGTGGATACTGATGAGCTTGATATCATGTGCTATTTGTGAGTACACAAGAGTTTTTAAAGTAATGTGCAAGGCTAGTGCGCCCTCTGTTTTTGTTTTTCTAGATTTATTTAGTGTCTGCGTACACAAATAGCAGAAAATTTACAAAACAAATCTACTACTAGGACTTCCATCTTGCTGCTCCTATTCTCACATATTTTCACATATCAGGCTTTCTGCAACCCCCCATAGCATTGATCTGTGAAACGTTTTTTTTCACCAGATGATCTTCCCGAATGTCCCTCATAATTAAACACAACTGCCACGGCCATACCACCCTCATTGTAAGAGTCTCCCTTCTGTAATCTCTTTAGAGCACTTTCTCATGACTATTATTTATTTTAGGAGCATTACATGCATGTATGAATATATATAGCTTTAGGTGTACAAGTCTAAAAAACATTTTTTGTCTCAGGTGTAGTATCATAAAATTGTGGCACACAATTAATTTTAGCACCAAAGCCATAGCTTTTTTTGGATAGAGCAGGGTTTGTTAGGGGATTTTCTTTTACTTCTTGTTATATTTCCTGTTCCATCCCCAGGACATTTCTCCAAAGTGAGTGGGATTCCCATGTTAGACTTTACCTCAAGCCTCGTACACACAACCAGTTTTCCCCGTCGGGAAAACAGCCATGATGGCTTTTGGCCGGGAAAACTGGCCGTGTGTGTGCTCCATGGCAGTTTTCCTGGCAGGTAAAATGAGAACATGTTTCCCTTATTCCCGCCGGTTTTTAACCCTATGGGGAAAGCCTGCAGGGGAGCATACACGCAGCCGGGTTTCCCGGCCAAAGCCCTCATGGCAGTTTTCCTGCCAGGAAAACCGGCCGTGCGTAGGGGGTAAAAAAGCTGCCAAGCAGGTTCTCGGCTTTCCCAGCGGTACAAAGTCCGCCGGGAAACCCTATTGTGTGTACGAGGCATCACTTCTTGGTCTGGAGAAACCTACAATTTTTTTATTTCTCTTCATATTCTGTTATCGTCAATGTTCATCAGGACCCATAAAGGGTTCAATCTCCCCAGCGGGGACTCAGATGGTATTAAATAACGTGACAAATGGTCTAACATTTCACCATATTATCCAAAAACGAAGAAAAAAGATTTCCTTTACATACCATTGAACCTAGCCTGTCAGCCAAACTTACACTAAACACAGGGATAGAAGCGGAGATGACAGCATGTGCTGCACACAAAACAAATCTGTTTGGAAGCGTGTCACCTATAAATAATGCATTTAAGCGGAGTTCCAGTCGTTTTTGTGTTTATTAAAAGTCAGTAACTACAAAAAGTGTAGAAAGAAAAATTGTAGTGACATTTGTTTTATAACTAAAAAGTAAATAGAAGCTTCTCCCCAAAATACTAAGTGGAGATACCAATAGTGCAGTTATGGAAGTGAAAGTGTGGGGGAGCTAGAGAGCTAATAACAAACTGAGTTAACACACAAAATGATAGTTAAACCCTATCCACATAGGGTGATATAAACAGTTTAGTTTAAACTATAGGGTTTAACTATCAGTTTGTGTGTTAACTCAGAGTTTGTTATTAGCTCTCTAGCGCCCCCACACTTTCACTACAAAAAGTGTAGCTGCTTTTACTAAACACACAGTCATCTGTCCCACGATCCAGCAATGTGGCCGCCTGAACCCTTAGATCTCTCCCTCGCCTCGCAAATGTGAGCACCTGCCTGTGACAGCTTGCAGCTTACAGCCGGGTGCTCACTGTGAATTTGCGAGTCGCGCTGCACCTCCTTAATGGCCGGGCAATCTTCTGGGACCTGCGACATGTCCCAAAAAATTGCAGGGAAGGGGAGAGGAGAACTTCTGTTTGAGTTGCTTAGGTGGCCTGAGCGGAAGCGGGAGCTGGTACATGTCAAAACTATGTACCCACTCCCCCCCCCCCCTCCAAAAATAGGACTTCCACTTTTGGAAGGAACTCCGCTTTAAGTAATCTGCACCAAAACTTGCATCCCAATTAAATTACCTGCTTGTTTTGCATGTCCTTAAAGTGGAGTTCCACCCAAAAGTGGAACGTCCGCTCATTTGTTTCCTCCTCCCCACCGGTGCCACAATTGGCACCTTTCGGGGGGAGGGGGGACAGGATACATGTCTTTGACAGGTATGATTTTCCCACTTCCGGGAGCCACAGCCGCAGATATTGATGTCACGGCTCGGCTCCCTCCTCTTCCCTCTGTCGCTGGGCCAGTAGGAATGAGGAGCAGAGCTTTGCGCATGCGCAGTAGGGTTCCCGGTGTGAAGCCATAAGGCTACACTGCCGGATTCCCTTACGCGCAATGTCGGCGGCAGCACCTGACAGCTGATGGAAACATCAGCTGCGGTGCCAACATCGCTGGACTCCAGGACAGGCAAGTGTCCCAATATTAAAAGCCAGCAGCTGCAGTATGTGTAGCTGCTGGTTTTTAATATTTTGCAGCGGTGGGCAGACCGCCTCTTCAATTGATTTATTCTGTAAGGTCTGACTCAACCGAAGTGAACTTGCAGAACGATTGACCGCCCACCTCTGAGGACCTGCACAACATCACGCACACAAAACATTGAACTGGTATACTGAAAATATACACTTACCTTAAGGGTTGCTAGATCAAGCAGTTGGCATGACTTGGGCACTAAATGAGTTAAGAAGTTGCTGTGAAGAATCAAAACCTGCGACAACAAATGAGATTAGACTTTAAATTTCATAACTGTACTGTTCACCATATACAGAACCTCACAAAAGTGAGTACACCCCTCACATTTTTGTAAATATTTTTTTACATCTTTTCATGTGACAACACTGAAGAAATTACACTTTGCTACAATGTAAAGTAGTGAGTGTACAGCTTGTATAACAGTGTAAATTTGCTGTCCCCTCAAAATAACTCAACACAGCCATTAATGTGTAAGCTGCTGGCAACAAAAGTGAGTACACCCCTAAGTGAAAATGTCCAATATTTTGTGTGGCCATCATTATTTTCCAGCACTGTCGTAAAGCGGGGTTCCACTCATTTTTCAGTTTATTAAAAGTCAGCAGCTACAAAAAGTGTAGCTGCTGACTCTTAATAAACAGACACTTAACTGTCCCATAGTCCAGCGATGCAGCCGCTGAAGCCTCGCTCCTCTCCACCTCCTCTCCGCAGCGCCATCATTGCAAGTGTGGGCACCCAGCTGTGACAACTTGCGACTTCACAGCCGGGTGAGCACTGCGCATTGCCACAAGGCTTCACTGCCCGTTTTACTTAGTTGAGATGCCAGCACCTGGAATCGAAGCCAATTGAAGAATCGCCTCAGGTGAGGACAGTGCTGGTACCCTGGATAGGTAAGTGTCCTTAGATTAAAAGTCAGTAGCTACAATATTTCTAACTGCTGACTTTTACTTTTTTGGGGGGAGACTGGAGCTCCCCTTTAAAGCGGTGGTTCATCCTTAAAAACAAGTCTCTACCATTAAATCCAGCATACTAGCGTGAGCTACAGTATGCCTTTATTTATTTATTTTTGCGCCGTACTCACAGTTTAATCCCGTAGTTAAGTTTCAGACTCCCCGTGGGGAATGGGCGTTCCTATGCAGAGGGGAACATGATTGACGGCCGGCTATGGTGTGTCACGCTTCCCGAAAATAGCCGGAGTAGGACTCGGCTCTTCACGGTGCTATACGGCGCCGGCGCACAGACTAGGAGCGCCTACTCCTCGCGGGGAGTCTGAAACTTAACTACGGCATTAAACTGAGTACGGCGCAAAACAATAAAATAAAGGCATACTGTAGCTCGCGCTAGTATGCTGGATGACATGGTAGAATTTTTTTTTTTTTAGGGTGAACCCCCGCTTTAAGCTGATAACAAACAATTCAAATTTCTTGTGTCTTTACTAAACACGCTGGAGGAGAAAAATAAGTGAGCTCTTGGTTAATAGCTGGTCGAACCTCCTTTAGCAGCAAGAACTTCGAAACAAGTGCCTTTGGTAGCTTTGGATCAAACCTGCACAACATCCAGGAGGAATTTTTGACAAAACTGCTTCAGCTCAAATACATTTGTAGGATGTAGCTCTCTTGAGGTCTTAATAAATAGCAATTTTAACCCTTTCGCCGCTAGGTCCGTACGTCATACTGACCTATCGGCAGGGGGTGTATCACACATAATCCAGTGGCTGCAGCTTCACCGGGATTGGGTGTGAAACTGACAGGCAGACACCTGCCTGTCAGGTAAGAGCATTCGGGCGTCTCGGCTGCCATCCGATCGCTCGCACACACCCCCGGTACTGGTGCCCCGCCATGCTTACCGGGCTTCGCTTGCCCATCGGTGGGCCCGGGACCTCTATGATAGGTGCCGGCAGGTAGAGGGGAAGGAGAAGTGCGAACACACATCCGCTCTCCTCCCCTTCATCTTGTGACCCGGAAAGCAACGTATCTGAAGTCACTTCCAGGTCAAGCTCTCTGTGTCCCCGCCTCGCTTTGCCATGCAATCTGCATTGCAAAAAAATCAGTGGAGCGCAGGGGAGACATGCAGGGTCTTTAAGACCCTGTATATCGCAATAAAGAGAACCTGTCATCTAAAAATCATCACATATGCAAAAAAAAAAAAGTTACACCCAAGCACACAAAATCCCCACCACAACATATACACACACGCACGAAAATAAAACGCGTCTGGGTCGCCTTCGTGTGAAAACTTTGATTGCGAAACACATGTTACACATCGCTGTGTACGCCGGACAGAGAGCAATAATTCTAACACCAGACCTCCTCCGTAACACCAAAACTGATACCTATAGGGGGCTTTTGAAGCTTGACCTATAGAAAATATAGGGTATTGAAGTATGTCGCCATTTCACAGGCGCACATAAATGTAAGGTTTGGCATGTTGGGTGTGACAAGTAGGGTTGCCACCTCATCCCTTTAAAACAGAACACATATTAATTACACAGGTTCTGTGGCTAATTAAGGTGGTAATTAGACTCATTTGGTGCCTTACCTGCATTAAATTAACCTCAGAACCTGTGTAATTCATATGTGTTCCTTTTTAAAGGGATGAGGTGGCAACTCTAGTGACAAGAGTCACTTTGGGTGGGGGTTGTGTGTTTGTTAAGTGCCTGTATCCCACTGATCTATTGTTTCTGCCTTTGGAGAAAAGTATTATGGGATGCATATGTGTATGTGGATTTGCTGTGAGGAGGGAGGGGGGATTCCTCCAACAATTCTCCCTGCCAATAGGACAGCCTACTGATGAGAAGTTTGAATATACCTGTGTGTCTGTTACTGAATGTAGTCTACCCTGCCCTGTGTCATTAAGAAAAGGAGGGAGGATGTCCACTGAGTGTATATCTATGTACCTTTGTTCAAATAAACTGTTCACGTTCAACAGCCAAACAAGTCCTGCTTTGTTCTTGGTTGTAATATGGCAGTGATAATACCGAATATCTATATTCAGACTGGAGGAAGCGGTATACGACGGAAGCACTCAAGCAGAGTGCGACGGGGTTCTGTGACATTGGGTATCTATTTACTCGGTGCAACCTCATCTTTTATATTTTACCAAAAATGAGGGTAATTTATTGTGTTTGTTTGCCCTAATTCACGTTAGTGTGTTTTTTACCTTTGCGGTAAAAATGTAACATTAAAAAATTGCAACTACCACTATTTTATTCTCCAGTGTGTCTGTTTTCAGAAAATATATAATATTTGTAGGTTTTGTGTAATCTTCAGGCCTAAAATTATGTTTTAAACATGTGTACAAATGTTTTTTAAACCTGGCAGCGAAAGGGTTAAAATGTTTAAGTTTCTTATCAATTAAAGCAGTACTAAATCAAACCTACAAACTCATTAAATTAATTGGACTCCAAATCACTGACTCCAATTAGCTTTCAATTAAGTAATTAATCAATTTTTCCTCCAGCACTGTGAATGTTTAATGGGTGTGTTCAATCAAACTGCTTGTAATCACATTGCGTTTGTCGATGATAGTTGCTTAGATAAGGATCAGATCACATTTTATGCCAAAAATATTGCAGAACATTAGATATTGCCATAGGGTTCACATTTGTGTGCGTGTATATATATATATCATATAAAATGTAAGTAGAAGGGGTGATCATTCTTGAATCAGCTATGATAATAAGGAAAAGGGTGGGGCTTAGAAATAAAAGAGTTTTTCCTTTTTTAAGGTTTAAAAAAACCTAACTAATCACCAATGGCTCCTAAATTTCTACCTTCACAAATTTTAACAAAAAATCTATATGCAATAATTCTCTGCTGAAGCTATGTAATGGCCTATGGCCAGCAGTAATGCCGCGTACACATGATCGGTTCGTCCGATGAAAACGGTCCGATGGACCGTTTTCATCGGACGAACCGATCGTGTGTGGGTCCCATTGTTTTTTTTCCCCCCATCGGTGAAAAAACGTAGAACCTGTTTTAAAATTATCTGATGGTTAAAAAACCGATAGAAAAAAAACGATCGTCTGTGGGCAAATCCATTGGTTAAAAATCGACGCATGCTCAGAATCAAATCGACGCATGCTCGGAAGCACTGAACTTCATTTTTCTCAGCACGTCGTTGTGTTTTACGTCACCGCGTTGGACACGATCGGATTTTTAACCGATGGTGTGTAGGCAAGACTGATGAAAGTCAGCTTCATCGGTTATCTGATGAAAAGATCCATCGGTTCGTTTTCATCGGATGAACCGATCGTGTGTACAGGGCATTACAGTTTAAAAGTGATTCCAGTGACTATTTTGTTGGACAGACAAATCCTGACACCCCTTATCCCTTGCAGTGAGTGATCGGTTGCAGGATGGGAATGGCTGCTAGACAATAATACTTGTACCTATCTGGATATGTAAGAAATTTTCAATATTCCTCAACCTTGGTTAATATATACATATGCCCCTGCAAACAAAAGTGGGATATATACATACATGCATACATATATACTGTTGAAAGGATTCCCATCATGTCTGTGCTCCCTTTCCTTTTGGCTTACATTAAGGCTGGGTTCACACTACTACACTACTTTCATCCTACTTTGCTCTGTGTTCAATGTTTCCCTATGAGAGCGCCTTGTAGCGTCCTACACAAGTCGGTCCGACTTTGAAAATGCTCCCTGTACTACTTTTGGTCCTACATTGATCCTACTTCAGGCCCATTGAATATCATTGAAGTCGGACCAAAGTAGTATCCTGTTCATGAAAGTAGGATGGATGTAGGACCAATGTAGGATAAATGTAGGACCAATGTAGCAGAGCAAAGTAGGATGAAAGTAGTGTAGTAGTGTGAACCCAGCCTTAGTCTGTGTGACTTTCCATGGGTTGGTATGGGCCCGTTCCACACTCCTTGGTCAGATTACCACCTGAAAACTACCTCACCTATATGTTTTTAAATCGACTCTGGTCATGCATGATATTTCAATTTGAAGATGTCTTTATCCCCCTGAGGAAGATCAGAACAATATACGATCAAAACACATTGGGGCTCTTGCAGTTTTTAATTCATGTGTTTTTTTTCATATATTTGTACGTAATAAAAAAAACTTTGTTTTATATATTCTATTCAATCCAATTTTTTTTCTAGCTGCCTATAGGCCCTTGGGAGCAATTTTTCAAATTAAATAGGGGGATATTTACTAAAACTGGAGAGTGTAAAATATTGTGCCGTGGTTCATAGTAACCAATCGGCTTCCAGGTGTTTTTTAGTCAAAGCTTAACCACTTGCTGACCGTGACTTCTACAGTGCAGTCCAGTTCTGTCATAAAACTATCCCCTATTTTGTAGACGATATAACTTTTGCGCAAACCAATCAATAAACGCTTATTGCGATTTTTTTTACCAAAAATATGTAGAAAAATACGTATCGGCCTAAACGGAGGAAAACTATATATATATATATATATATATATATATATATATATATATTTTTTTTTTTTTTGGGGGGGAGGGGGGGATATTTATTATAGCAAAAAGTACAAAATATTGCCTTTTTTTCAAAATTGTCGCTCTATTTTTGTTTATAGCGCAAAAAATAAAAAACGCAGAGGTGATAAAATACTACCAAAAGAAAGTTCTATTTGTGAAAAAAAAAGGACGTCAATTTTCTTTGGGAGCCACGTCGCACGACCGCGCAATTGTCAGTTAAAGAGACGCAGTGCCGAATCGCAAAAAGGGGCAAGGTCCTTTAGCTGCATAATGGTCCGGGGCTTAAGTGGTTAAGGTGAGGGCACTGAGAGCACTGTGGCAAATGGGAAAAAGTGGTTTTGAAGATTTCTTGAAGCTGAAAGTCACAATTATTCACTTTTTATGAACGGTCACTACGTCGATATGCCTTAATAATTTTGGACTATTTTTTATTAGGTTTTTTTTAACACTTATTTGTCGTGATACACTGTATAATATGTGATAACATATGAATTGCAATTATATATATTTTTTCCTTTACTCTGTCAGCGCTGGGCTCATCCCTTCCTTCTCTGAGCCGCCCGCTCAGCTGTCGGCTAATTGCCAGCTCCTATCTCTCCACAGTGACTCACCTGTTGATCTGGCTCGTCAGTCCTGCCTACTTAAGCCTTCCAGCTCAGTTGCTCTCTGCCTTCGCCTTGGTCAACATCACAGAGACTTTCTCCTGCATTCCTGTTGAAGACTTTGCTTGGCCGACATCCCTTCTGGCAACTGACTCCCGCTTGCTGTTCTACTACGTTCATCTTTGGCTCCCTGACCTTTGGCTTGTCTGAGTATCCGATCCGGTTCCTGAACTCTGTCTATGTTTTGACTATGCTTACTCTGTTTATCTTTTCATTATTATTATTAAACAAGTGTGATTTAACTGTACTTCCGTCTCGGTCCGATTCATGGTTTCTGACACACTTACACTTTAATAATTGGTTGAACACCATTTGATGCATGCAGCAACCTACAGATTGTTTTACAGTTCGCTTTTACATACTATTGTTTGTGATCCACACTATTTTTGAGGGTGATTTTTATTAGAACACACTTGGTAGTGCAAAAGTTAAATAATTTAAACACACACACACACACATACATGTTCTATGTCCCTGTGCCTGTGTTAGGTAAAAGATATGCTTATCTGTATGTATACCAGCACGGCTCCCAGCGCTCAGCTGACTCTGCTTTCACACTCTACTCTACGGCTGACGTCAGCGGAGTGATCGGCCCCGCCCACTTAAACTGTAAGTCAGAAAGAGAGGAGACCCGAAGAGGCTTTTACCCCCGCTAGTGCCCAAAGAAAGGGTTAAATGCGCCCGAAAGCACTTTGCAGGCACTTCGGCAGCGGTGCCGATTCATTTCAAATGGACAGAGGCGGTGGAGGAGGGGTGTATACACTGCTCCTCACCGCCCCAAAGGCGGTGCTTGCAGGACCTTTTTTTACCATTCTGCCAGCTCAGCGCCCCAGTGCAAAAGCACTCAGGCTTTCACACTGGGGAGGAATGGGAGACGTTTTTCATGCGCATTACAGGCGCTATTTTTAGCGCTATAGGGCCTGAAAAACGCCTTCAGTGTAAAAAGGGGTCTAAAGGTCAGCAGCTACAGTATTTGCTGCTGACTTAAAAAAAGATATATATATATTTTTATAGACTGGGACTCCTCTTTAAGAACAACAAGCTGTCTGCCATAGTGGCAGACTGTAGTTGTAGATCATTCGTAGAACTCTGAATGAATGGCTTGGCATCTGTGTTGGTTTTAAATTGTGACAGTGGGTGCAAAGAGAGGATCCCCCATCTGCTGTCACAGTGGAGGATCAGGGGGATTTGGGGGGGGGGGGAGTGGAATGTTATGGAAAATCTACCCAGGTGGAACACGGAGTGCAACAATACCTATTTTCAGTAGAAGAAGGAAGAGTATTTGAACCTCTGTAAGATTTCCATTTCAGTCCGTATCCATGTAGGAGACATTTAGCCAGTGGAAGCACAGATTGCAAAATAAAACACTATTTTAGCAAAATGGGAAAGGATAGGAACCTATGGAAAGTTTTATTGCAATCTATCACTATTCGGGATATTCAGCCTCATTTCTGTTAGAAAATGAAAATGTCAAATTATTACTACTGTCCATCCATGTCTTCCTGTCTCAGTAACAAAACTCTAAGGCCCCATACACACGAGAGGATTTATCCGCAGATACGGTCCAGCGGACCGTATCCGCGGATAAATCCTCTCGAGGATTTCAGAGGATTTCTATGCGATGGCGTGTACACACCATCGCATTGAAATCCGCGCTGAAATCCTCTGCCGATGACGTGTCGCGCCGTCGCCGCTATTATGACGCGGCGACGGGCGCGACGCTGTCATATAAGGAATTCCACGCATGCGTCAAATCATTACGACGCGTGCGGGGAATCCCTTTGGACGAATGGATCCGGTAAGTCTGTACAGACGAGCGGATCCATCCGTTGGAATGGATTCCAGCAGATGGATATGTTGTGCAGCACAGCAAATATCCGATCTGCTGGAATCCATCCCAGAGGAGATTTCTCCGCGGAAACAGATCCGCTGGCGTGTACACACCATAGGATCTATCCGCAGAAACCCATTTGCTGGGATTTATCTGCGGATGGATTCTATCGTGTGTACGGGGCCTTAGCCTTAAGTCTTAAGGACAGAAATAACTTGACAGAAATATTACACTTCCAAAAAGAATTTGGACTGGCGTTGACCTTTAAATCTGCAATGGTTTACTGTTCTGCCACAAGTGTTCTATTATACTATACTTCTGTGTGTCAATACTTTACTTGAATAAAGACACCTGGAAAGATAAAGGTATTACTAATTTATTGGCAAACAAGGATTTCATGGGATCAAAGAGGATGATAATGCTGCGAGTGAGTGAGCTGAGGTGCACAGAATATGGGAAGTTCAAAGGACAACTTTCATCAAACAACTAAAAGCTTAGCTGAACAAATCTGGCACCATTTTTTTTTTTAAAAGACACAAGAAATTAGAATTGTTTGTGTGTTATAGCTTAAGCACAATGGGCCAGATTCACGTAGAATTGCGGCCGTGTAACGTAACCCGTTTACGTTACACCGCGGCAAGTTTTCAGTGTAAGTGCCCCATCCACAAAGCACTTACCTGTAAACTTGCGGCGGTGTATCGTAAACACATCCGGCGCAAGCCCGCCCAATTCAAATGGGACGTGTACCATTTAAATTAGGCGCGCTCCCGCGCCGGACGTACTGCGCATACTCCGTTCGCAATTTTCCCGACGTGCTTTGCGCGAAATTACGGCGGCGCGACGTGTTTGTGAATCGCGACGTGCGTAACGTACTTACGCCGGAAAAAAAAAATTCTAAATCGACGCGGGAACGACGGCCATACTTTAAAATGACGGCGTTTCAGAGATACGCCGTCGTATCTCTTCTGTGAATCTGGCCCATTGTGTATGTCTATTGTTGCGACTTGGACTGAGGATCAGATCACATTTTATGGCAAATTACTGCAGAAAAAAGTTTTTTCCCCCCCAAGGGGTTCACTTACTTTCTTTTGCCACTGTACCAAAACATTCACAACATAATGCAGCTGCTCCAGTGATCCTCCAGTCAACACCACTGGTTGTCAGAATGCCCAAAACATTGCCTGCATTTTATTATACGTAGGTTCTGTTCAGCCAACAATTTTCCGTTCAGCTCCTTTGATTGTTCCTTCGAAGGTCTATGAATGGAGTGGTGCTGACAGGGCACCCCGATTGAATTTTGGTCTGTTCATTAGGAACACGCTGACATTTTCTCAGGGTATGGGCAGCTTAACCACTTGAGGTCTGGAAGATTTTAGCCCCTTCATCACAGAGCATATTTTGCTATTCTGCACTGCACTACTTTAGCTGGCAATTGCACGGTCATGCAACTCTGTACCTGCATGAACTTATACATTTTTTTTCATATAAATAGAGCAATTTTTAGTGGTATTTAATCACCACAGTTTTTTTTTATTATATAAAACAAAAAAAACAAAAAAAGACAGAAATTTTAAAAAAAAATTTATATATATATATTATATATATATATATATATATATATATATATAATTTATATTTTCTGTTATAAAACATATTAGATAAAAAATTAAATTTCTTCATAAATTTAGACCAAAATGTATTCTGCTACATGTCTTTGGTTAGATATAGCTAATTGAATTTATATGCAAAACTAGATTTTTCCTGTATAAAAGCAACCTTACAATTAGTCACTGTCAATGTGCATATAATTCCAGCTGCTGTTATCTCTGGATTTACCAATCATTTTGATGTGCAGTTGCTCCTGAAGGAAATCTCAAGTCAGTCTAAATTACTTAGATTCATGACAAGTTTACATTAAAGGAGAATTTTTTTTTTTCATGCAGTATGCAGGATCTACCCACTACCATCTCCCTCCGTAGTGTTGGGCTTTTGCAACTCCAATACAAGTCTATGGGAATGCAAAACCCACTTGAAACATATGAAATGCAGGTCAGAAGGTCAACTCCAAGTTAAATGCAGGATTCTCCTGATTTAAGCATTTCAGGAAAATAGCGCATTATGGCCACTAGGAGATAAAAAAACTCATAGGAAAAACACTTCACACAGTAACATTTTTATAAGTAGATCTCTAAGCTCTAGCGCACATTGCTGAAGGCAGTTTATGCTCCCAGTGCTGCAGTGTATGTGCCAAAACATGGAAAACACTATACAGCATAAGTGTCCTAGATGCAGTCGCTGAGCTGGAGACATGGACAGACATTCTCTATATAGTGTCTCCAAACGCATCCCCCAGATCGGTCTCTCTCAACCAGGTACTGTCTGGGTTCATGAAGGGTAATGTGCATAATGGATAAAAATGGCCAAAATGTCAACAAACTGGCCAGAGGATCATGGGGGCGGTCGCTTACTTTATGTTTTTAGTTGTTACACAAGTCTACAGTACTGACGGGTTTTTGTTTGGAACATAAAAAAGGACATTGAGTGGGCCAGTCACCAGCATTCTAGCAACCAATGATATCACTGGCTCCTATGGAATAGTAGGCAGGTGGCCCGCATTGTGTACATGGTTGCCCCTCCCCATGTCCCGATAGAAAGTGCGGCTGTAAGCCTCAGTAAAAGTTAAAATGACAGAATTCAGCAGAATTGGATAAAGCACAGATACAATGGCAATGTTTCTTACATTATTTATCCTCATTTCTGTACGTAGAATAGGCTGGTTTTCTATATAGTATAGTGATGGTTACTATGTAAAATGTTACACAACACAGTCTTTCACAATATTAGCGTTTGCTCTAGTTTAAGGTTTGGCAACCCCTGGCACATGTGCCTGGGCAGGAATGTGACTGTATTGACTGCTCCCATCCTGGACTGTCAATTACAAAGCTTGACCCACCCTCCTCCCAGTAAAACCACACCAGTGGCTTAGGAAGTCTGTATACCTGTCAGAAAGCTCACACACCATTACACAGCAGTACCCGCATCCTTATTCTCATTGTTTTGTACAGTGCCAAGGTACACTGTGTGGAACCGACCTGTGGTCTGAAGTTTAAGGTGTTGAGGATTATTTTTTGTGAGAAATGTATGGACTGGAGTTTATCTGAAGTCTGAATTTATAGATTGGGGCTGATTATTAGAGATTGGAAGCGCATGGCTTAGGTCTAAAGTGCCAGTCTGAAGTACATGCATATACTGGGGTTGGTGTAAAATGAATGTATACATTAGTGCTCGTCTGAAGTATGTGTATGCACTGTGGCTGGTCTGAGGTCTAAAGGTAAAGAATTTAGGGCTGATGAGGACTGAAAGAGAAGAAATTGGGTCTGATCTGAAGGCTGTGAGCAAGTTTGCTCTGCAATATTAATATTAATGTGCCGTCTCATCCAGGATCCCACAAAGCAATCTTCAGGGCATATGCCTACATAAACAACACCTTTAGCCTTCCATGACTGAAATCTGTAGCAGGTGTATACAACCCCTGCATTACTGAAAATACAAACATTGTGGCAGATCCGAGGTCCAAAGGAGCAGAAATTCTGACTAATCTGAGGTCTGAAGGTGCAAGGTTTGGGTCTGGTCTGAGGTTTAAAGGAGCCTAAATTGGTGGTAATCTGAAATTATGCAGGAGCAGAAATTGTGCTGGTCTGAGGTCTGAAGCAGCAAAAATCAGAAGCAGATAATCTAGTTGTGTGCTACATGCACACTCACTGAGAGTGACCTTGGCACTCCCATGCAGCTCAACTCTGAGCCTTCATGTGTCAGACCAAGAAAACGAGGAGTGTCTTGTGGAAGCTTCAGTACTGTTACTGCTCTAGTTACAACAAATTTGTAACTATCACAGAAACACCACTGGCCAATCAGATGATCTGATCCGTCCCAGTAGTGATGACGAATAGGAGGAAGAGTGGAGAACTCAATTCCCCAGACCAATGGACCAGCGGCGGGGGTGCTGACAGCTCGAAAACCCCTGGAGGTATGTACATCTGGGGGGGGGTTTGATGAAAGTGTCCGGTGTTAGTTCACCCTTACATTTTTTCTATCACTTTATATAATTTTTCTTTTGAAGACACATGCCTACAACTCATCTGTCAGCAATATTTTTTTTTCATTTAAAAGTCAATACAATGCATGCACAGCAAAGGTCCACAAAATGCTAGGCCCACAAGCAGCAAAATAAATTGTAATGGTTCCATTGTCTGACTGTACAATTGGAACGTGAATCAATGACATGCCTGCAGATATTAAACACTTGTTGTTGTTGAGAAAAAAAAAAAATCAATAAATAATCAGATCTATTGGGAATTTTTTCTTAAAAATGTATGAATCGGCTCCAGTCAAATGTTCTATTAGTAGAAGTAGACCATATCAGGATGAATTTTCCATTTTAAAAATAAATTAGGGCTGCGGAAATTAACGATTAATTGTTCGATTAATCGTTAATTTCTTTGATCGACGAAAATTATTTTGATCGATCGACGATCCGCGGAGTGAGCTCCGCGGTCTCGCCCATAGGAAAGGCCGCGGCTTCGGCCTAGCTCCGGAGCCGCGGCCATCTTGGCCCAAGTAGCGGCGCACTGACGTCATCATCGCCCGCCCTGCTAGTATTATATTCCCGCGCGCACGTGTCCATCAGCCTCTCTGCCGACGGGTCTGCCTGATGTAGGTAAGAGCGGACTAAGCATTCTTTATATTAGAGCTTGGGGGCAGATGTGTGTATAAGCATGGGGGCAGATGTGTGTATAAGCATGGGGGCAGATGTGTGTATAAGCATGGGGGCAGATGTGTGTATAAGCATGGGGGCAGATGTGTGTATAAGCATGGGGGCAGATGTGTGTATAAGCATGGGGGCAGATGTGTGTATATAAAAGCACGGGGGTAGATGTGTGTGTATAAAAGCACGGGGGCAGATGTGTATATAAAAGCACGGGGGCAGATGTGTATATAAAAGCACGGGGGCAGATGTGTATATAAAAGCACGGGGGCAGATGTGTGTGTATAAAAGCACGGGGGCAGATGTGTGTGTATAAAAGCACGGGGGCAGATGTGTGTGTATAAAAGCATGGGGGCAGAGGTGTGTGTATAAAAGCATGGGGGCAGATGTGTGTGTGTATATAAAAGCATGGGGGCAGATGTGTGTATATAAAAGCATGGGGGCAGATGTGTGTATATAAAAGCATTGGGGCAGATGTGTGTATATTAAAGCATGGGGGCAGATGTGTATATTAAAGTATGGGGGCAGATGTGTATATTAAAGTATATATTAAAGTATGGGGGCAGATGCTGTAATATACACATCTGCCCCCATGCTTTAATATACACATCTGCCCCTATACTGCAAGAATATACACATCTGCCCCCATGCTGTAATGTACACATGGGGGCAGATGTGTATATTCTTGCAGTATGGGGGCAGATGTGTATTTGTATCTGTATGTGCGTTAATTAATCGAAATTAGTCGATTAATCGATAAAAAAAAAACACGATTAATCGAACACAAAAATTTTAATCAGTAACAGCCCTAAAATAAATATCTAACAAAACACATGGAGAGGATATTTATTAGGGTTTTCCCGATACCACTTTTTTAAGACCGAGTACAAGTACCGATACTTTTTTTCCAAGTACTCGCCGATACCGAATACCGATACTTTTTTTTATGTCATGTGACAATTTTAAAAATGGGCATGACAGGGGGCACTGATGGATGGCACTGACAGATGGATGGCACTGACGGATGGATGGCACTGACAGGGGGGCACTACTGACCACTGCTCTGTCCACTACATACTGACCAATACTGACTTGTCTAAACTCCTCTAACCTCTCTCTCTGGCTGACAGTCTCACCTGCAGCTTGTGTGTGCCATCAACCTGGAGGAGGTGACGAGAAGGTGTCCGGAGGAAAGGGGGAGCCTGGAGGATGGAAAGACAGCATATCGTCCGGAGGCTAGAAGGAGGCGGGACCAGCCCCGCCGTGATCGTGGATAGGCTAGCCTTGCCCCGCCGTGATCACGGATAGCCCCGCCGCCCCGGTACATGACCATTCACAGGGACACAGGAACATTAGGGGGACGGATCCGGCAGTGACACACACTGCCTGGCGTCCCCCTAAATTTATGCACCCGACGCAGTCCACGCTACCCCACTGGCTCCGCCCCCCTCCCTGTCCGCCGACTTCTGGGTATCGGATCAGGCATCGGGAGCATTTGTGCGAGTACAAGTACTCGCACAAATGCTTGGTATTGGGACAACCCTAATATTTATCATGTCACAACCGAGTATCTTAAATGGGGGATTAAGTTGGACGAACAAAATCAGTATCAGCACTGTTGCATCTGTTGTGTTGACGGGTAGTACCAAAAATGTCATCAGTAGTGTTGGGCACAGGCGTATTCAGGATCGTAGTCCCAACCGACCTGAGCAATCCCACCAGGAAGCCAACACTGCACACCGCCAATCATAGGCAGGGAGGCATTTCCCAGGCTGTGTAGCTACACACTGGGAAATGCCTCCCTGCCTATGATTGGTGGTGTGCAGTGTCAGCTTCTAGGCAGGATTGCTCAGGTGGGTTGGGACTAAGATTTCGAACACACTTGAGCCCAACGCTATTCATCAGTATTGATGAACCGCAAAAACCAAACATTTGAAACTCACACTGCTTCCTTAAAAGGAAGGAACTATTTGCAAAGATGCCGGCAAAATAATTGTTTGATGTACTAGACAGAGCAATGGGCATTGTTAAAGTGGATGTAACCCACTCACATCCTTTCTAAACTACTGCCATAGTGCTGATCTATAAGGATATAGATGCCTCCTGCATGTATCCTTACCTGTCAAATGTTTCCCCTCTGTCTGTTATAAGAACTGAAAAACTGCAGATTCTGTGGGTGGGTCTGTTGTCTGGAGCTTGGTGGGTGGAGTCGTGATGTCAGTAGACTCTCCGTCCTCCTCTACACTCCCCTTGTCAACATGCATTTTTTCCTATGTATTCCTTAAACTAAATTCCGCTATGATCACTAACATCCAGTCAAAATCCAAAAAAGTAACAACATGACATCAAAAAACAGTGGGGGGTGGGAAATAAAAAATAATGCTAGTCTCCAGGCTAGTGCATGAGATATGTAAATAATCTGTCACTCACAGCAAGGGGGCGGAACGGACAAAGGTTTTTCTCTGTAAGTCAGTTTTATTTCACTGAACAATAAAAGAAGATTGCTCAGAGCTGGATTAACCATGTGTGGCAAGACTGGGCACAGATGATAGGAAATCTTATACTGTACAGTGTGACATAAAAAAATAAAAATTTGGGTTTACATCCACTTTAATTTTATGAAGGCATTAAAAAACTGTCCGTTTCCAATTCTGTGTGCAAAAATTGGAGCAGAACATCATAGCTTGTTGCTACACATGACCGCGTTCTAGCTTTCACTAGGGAAGGTTTTGGACAGAATATATGTCTGCAGACAACAGTGAAGCATGGTGGAGGTTCCTTGCAAGATTGGGCTGCATTTATGTAAATTGAAATTTTGTCAGGATGAATGGTGTCTTTAATGCTGATAAATACAGACAGATGCTTATCCACCATGCTATACAATCAGGAAGGCGTGTGATTGGCCCCAAATGTATTCTGTAGCAGGACAACAACTCCAAACATATAGCCAATGTCGTTAAGAACTATCTTCGGAGTAAAGAAAAACAAGGCATCCTGGGAGTGGTCTCAACATCATCAAGTCTGTCTGGGATTACATGAAGAGACAGAATTTGAGGCAACCTACATCCACAGAAGAGCTGTGCTTAGTTTTCAAAGATGTTTCAAAAAACAACCTAGCCGCGAGTTCCTGCAAGTGTACCTAGAATTAAATAATTGATGCCGCTTTGAAGGCAAAAGGATGGCCACACCAAATATTGATTTGGTTTTCTGTTTATTTTTATCAATTAACAAAATGGAAAGTAAATAGATTATTAATACTTCTAATTTAAAGCGGTGGTTCACCCTAATGAAACATTTTTTTTTTTATAGCATTAAATTAGGCATAGTAGCGCGAGCTACAGTATGCCTGTATTGATTTTTTTATCCCCGTACTCACTGTGCAATCCTCTATAGAAGATTCCGACTCCCCGCGGGGAATGGGTGTTCCTATCAAGAGGGAGGATGATTGACGGCCGGCTATGGCACGTCACGCTTCTCCGGAAATAGCCGAAATAGGACTCAGCGCTTCACGGCGCCTGCGCATAGTCTGTGCGCAGGCGCCGTATAGCGCTGTGAAGAGCCGAGACCTGTTTCGGCTATCTTCGGGGAGCGTGACGTGCCATAGCCGGCTGTCAATCATCCTCCCTCTTGATAGGAACGCCCATTCCCCGCGGGGAGTCGGAATCTTCTATAGAGGATTGCACAGTGAGTACGGTGATAAAAAAATCAATACAGGCATACTGTAGCTCGCGCTACTATGCCTAATTTAATGGTAAAATGTTGTTAGTGTGGGTGAACCACCGCTTTAAGAGCATTCTTAATTTACACCTGCCTAAAACTTGTACAGTAAAAAAAAAGAAAAAAAATTATATGTGTGTATACACACACACACACACACACACACACACACACACACATATATATACATACATACATATGTTGCTTAAAGGTGGGAAGTGAGAGCAAAGTCTGGATGATGAATATAATAAAAACCTTTTGTGAAACACACACATTGTCCAGGCATGTGTTCCAAAACTAACCTTCTTCTGAAGGACTCGGCACATAGAGAAGGCAGCATCAGGGATCTGGAAACAGACAACAGATGTTAAGTGTTGACTAAACTGTATTACTAAGAAGAAGAATGAAAAGAATGAAGAATTAGTGTTCATTTTCTTTCACTGTTCTGGGACAAAGTACATAAAGTACTTACAGTACTTTGTCCCATATTTCTAGATGCTTTCCAAGCCTGGCTTATGAGGTTGGACTGGCCCCTCTCCCTCTGCACATTCCCATTGCCACCACGTGTCAAAGAAAGTGCTCAGAACAGAGACAAGCAACCATTATGAAGCGGCCGTCTCCTCTCTAGCTTTGCTGTCAGATGGTTGAGGGATAATTGGGGGAGAAGTCTAGCCCAATAGCTAGGCTTCGGAAGCATCTAGCAATGCGGGACAAAGTACTACATTCACTATGTCCCATGGAGGACACAATAGCAAAAAAAAAAAAAAGGGAAAAAAAAAAAAAAAAAAGGAACCTTTTTTAAAAACAAGGATCAAAAGAAATATTGAAAATGTATGCACTTTATCACCTTCCATCATTCCGCGACAACTCAATTCTTACACCATGGTAGCTGGAAGATTAATTCGGTAATAAATGACTTACAAAACCAAATTTCTAGAGCTTGGGTGTTACCCTACTCATTATCGTGTTCTGTTCAAACCCTCAGACTGTAGGCCAACTTACTCGAACCATCTCAGTGGACTTCCTTCTCGATTTTCCTACTATACTATCCTATCCATTTTTTTTTTTTTAGTCTATCCTTTTATTTTATAACTCATTTATTTAACCAATTCCCGACTGCGGATGTAGATATACGTTGGCAGAATTGCACGGACAGGCACATCAACGTACCTGTACGTGCCTGCCTAGACGTGGGTCGGGGGTCCGATCGGGACCCCCCCCCGCTACATGCGGCGGTCGGGTTCCCTCGGGGAGCGATCCGGGACGATGGCGCGGCTATTTGTTTATAGCCGCTCCGTCGCGATCGCTCCCCAGAGCTGAAGAACGGGGAGAGCCGTATGTAAACACGGCTTCCCCGTGCTTCACTATGGCGCTGCATCGATCGAGTGATCCCTTATATAGGGAGACTCGATCGATGACGTCATTCCTACAGCCACACCCCCCTACAGTTGTAAACACACACTAGGTGAACACTAAATCCTACAGCGCCCCCTGTGGTTAACTCCCAAACTGCAACTGTCATTTTCACAATAAAGAATGCAATTGAAAGGCATTTTTTGCTGTGAAAATGACAATGGTCCCAAAAATGTGTCAAAATTGTCCGAAGTGTCCGCCATAATGTCGCAGTCACGGAAAAAAAATCGCTGATTGCCGCCATTAGTAGTAAAAAAAAAAAAAATTAATAAAAATGCAATAAAACTATCCCCTATTTTGTAAACGCTATAAATTTTGCACAAACCAACCGATAAACGCTTATTGCGATTTTTTTTACCAAAAATAGGTAGAAGAATACGTATCGGCCTAAACTGAGGAAAAAAAAATGTTATATATGTTTTTGGGGGATATTTATTATAGCAAAAAGTAAAAAATATTGAATTTTTTTCAAAATTGTCGCTCTATTTTTGTTTATAGCGCAAAAAATAAAAACCGCAGAGGTGATCAAATACCACCAAAAGAAAGCTCTATTTGTGGGAAAAAAAGGACGCCAATTTTGTTTGGGTGCCACGTCGCACGACCGCGCAATTGTCTGTTAAAGCGACGCAGTGCCGAATTGTAAAAACCCCTTGGGTCATGTAGCAGCATATTGGTCCGGTCCTTAAGTGGTTAAACAGTAATAAAGTACTGCTTTACATAATTATACTTCAATATTCCAGGTCCAAGTAAAACAATTTATATGATAAATAGTTTTTCCAACTACAGTCATGAATATCTTGATGTAATGATTTATTTACTTCTCCAGTTTCTGTTGAGTTTATATAATTTACTTATCGGTACATATGTAGAGGAACATGAAGTTTTTTTTTTCAAACCTGTTGTAAGTTGGATAACGTATTACAACTTGTATAACACAAGATTTGTATTTGATTATCATATTCATTCAATAAAATACTTTTGACAAGGAAAATGTAGGAGTCACTTGGTTGAAGCAAATCATCAAGAAACTGAAGTAAAAAGTCTACACAAAGAATGCCATTCCACTTTACAGTTATACATAAATTCTTCCCTAAAGCTAAACGGCTGTTGTTGAAATTAAATTTTAATAGCAAGTGACTTCTAGCTTTTTAGCAGCATACAAATCCACAAAAAAAAAAAACAACACCATTCTACGTTATAATGTCACCAGAATTATTTCTTAAAGATTCTTTCTTATGCCCCGTTAAGGGAAGGAAACTTAAAAGAATACCTAGAGAATGATTTTTTTTTTTTTTAAAGCAACAATGTGAGTTATATCCATTATATAAAAAATAGACTTTAATGTCACTGTAAAGAGGAACTGCAGTCTGCTCACATAAGTTGTAATAAAAACATCTTTGCCATTCTGAAGCTTCCCTCCATCAACTTTGCATATTATTTTATATATACTGTGATTTGGTACTTGACAAATATGCTGCAGAAATCTCCCTCCACTAAGTCTGGCTGCAGCCATTTTAACTGTGGGCAGCTGAAGCTGCTACCTATTCACTTCCTGGATTTACACAGACACTCAGAGGCACGCCTCCAGCCCTGCAGCTCTTAATGGCCCTCTTATGACTCATTCCCTCTCCCTTCCTGGCAAACTCACAAGGGTGAGAGAGAGAGCTGTGCATGATATCATAAGCCTAGGCTTTTTACCAGACAAGAAACAGGAAGAGGGGCTATATAAGGTATTTACTGGCACAAAAAAAAATGTTTTTCTATCCTAAGTTAAAACAACAAGGGCAGATGATTTAATTGATCTAAAGTTGAAAAAAAATTACTTTAAGCTCTAGAAATGTCCCCTACATGGGCTAACCCCTTTTCCCCTTCCTACTGGCCCCAAATTCTGGTAATATTTCAGGAATCAACACGTATCTTTTTTTTTTTAACCTCTTACCCCCGATAACGTCCTAGCATGCATTCCTAATACCATTTAACCAATCTATAAAAAAACACTCAATTGCTTTAGCCAATATAAAATTGGACCTACCAATACTACT
Source organism: Rana temporaria (assembly GCF_905171775.1). Taxonomy (NCBI): domain Eukaryota; kingdom Metazoa; phylum Chordata; class Amphibia; order Anura; family Ranidae; genus Rana; species Rana temporaria. The sequence continues at coordinate 121,191,041 of NC_053497.1, forward strand.
ACTTTTTTGATTTTTTTTGTTTTGAGCATATATATATTTATATCTATTTATTGTGACAGAAAGCAAAGATCAACTATGGGTTGTGCGATACATTTGTCCGAGACTCATGGGGCCAGATTCACATAGAGATACGACGGTGTATCTCCTGATACAGCGTCGTATCTCTGAGCTTCGTCGGTCGTATCTATGCGACTGATTCATAGAATCAGTTACGCATAGATATGCCTAAGATCCGACAGGTGTAACTGTGTTACACCGTCGGATCTTAGGCTGCAATTCCAGGCCGGGCACTAGGTGGCGTTTCGGTTTATTTACGCGACGATTATGCAAATGAGGAGATACGCCGATTCCGAAACGAACGACCGCCCGGCGCTTTTTTGTTACGTTGTTTGCGTTCGGCTTTTTCCGGCGTATAGTTACCCCTGCTTCTATGAGGCGCAGCCAATGTTAAGTATGGCCGTCGTTCCCGCGTCGAATTTTGAAATTTTACGTCGTTTGTGTACGTCGATCCACAAAAGCGCTGGACGCAAGTTACGCTCACGCCGAAACCAATGACGTCCTAGCGACGTCATTGGGAGCAATGCACATCGGGAAAATTCGCGGACGGCACATGCGCAGTTAAATCGGCGCGGGGACGCGCCTGATTTAAATACTACACTCCCCCTAGCCGCGGAATTTGAATTCCACTGGGGGATTTAAGATACGCCGCCGCAAGTTTTGAGGTAAGTGCTTTGTGAATTAGCATTTGCTTTAAAAAATTGCGGCGGCGGATCTTAAATCACATAGGTTAGCGGATCTTTAGATCCACGTAACCTATGTGAATCTGGCCCATGTTGTTTACAAACGGTTTTCCTTTTTGTGCTGTGTAGTGAACCTATTTGGCTTGGGTTTATTTTCTGCTTTTGTTTTGATACCTGCACTTTGTGAACACAGACTTTGAAAACAAATTACTCTTGTGTTTCACCAAGATCCAGGGAGCCCTGCACAACCTGCTACTGAGCCAACTCCCCAGTAATAAATATATATATATATATATATATATATATATATATTTTTTTTTTTATTATACACACACACATATACATAACATTGTATATAAAGTTACCTCTGATAATTCACATTTTGAGATGTCCAAGATGTCATCTGCTCCAGCCTCCTTGGCCTGCAAGAAAAAAGGCATAAGTTCTTATTGTCAAGGCAAACTGAGAAATATTGACCTTCTTTACAGTGAAGATATCAATTACTAGTACAAATCATGCTTAATGTGTTCCCAACAACCTTCAGCAAATTCCCAGAATGCACAATGGGTAGCCATTAGGTTTTGATGGTCACAAGTAGGTAATTTCATAGCACATCTTAAAGAATTAGAAAAATGAAGAGCTGTATGCGACTGCTTCTTCTAGGGTGGGGATGTAGCAGAGACAAAGAATTAAGCCGGCCATAAACTAATCATAGTTCAGTTGGTTCAGCAAGAACTTCCAATATTTTGATCAGTGCCGTTTCTGTTGAAGGGACATGTTGGAAAATCTTCCTCGATCAGTGGCTGCAGCCAGTCACCTGCAGCCACTGATCGGTGCATTCTTTCAGTGGTGGATGCCACGGTCAAAATGTAATGTCCCAGGGGGGGCGTGGCTACCGGGCTTCTGCATGGACGCCTAAGCAGAGAGCTCCGTGCCAACTGTAGGGGATTCGACATACCGAGGCACTGCAACCGGCTCCAACCTACCTGGATCGCTCCTCCGGACCTGCTAGACTCCCGAGATGGCCCGCAAACGCAAAACGGCTCCTCAGGTACAGAAGTTATCCCACTTCTCCCCGACGCCCCGCGGCCTACTCCAAGATGGCGCTGGCGGCGCCTCGCCGTCATCCTCCAGCGGCTCCAGCTCAGCCCCAGCAAGCCCTAATCCGCTGCCGGGAGAGGCGCATAGACCCCCGGACGCCTCCACACCGCTGGTGCGCAGCCCTGCCAAATCTAAGCCGCGGCTTTCCCCTGAGTGCTCTGGCGGGAAGGCAGCCACGCTGCAGGACTCATTAAATGACACCAGAGAATTGGCGGCACCCATTAACTCATTCCCCACCACTGACAAACCGCTATCAGACACTATGTTGAGGGACATGCTGGTGTCCCTCCGCAGCTCCCTCCACGCTGATATGATGGAGTGCATGAGGGGTTTTAAGGCTGATGTTCAGGAGCTGGGGGGCAGAGTGGATCACGTAGAGCAAAAGATGGGGGAGTTCGCCTCCTCCTACAACTCTCTAGTGGATGCCCATAACGACCAGGAAGACGAAATGGCATGGCTTAAAGCAAAGGTCTCGGACCTGGAGGACAGGTCCAGGAGGAACAACGTTAAGATCCGTGGTGTCCCTGAATCTGTCCTCCCTCACCAATTGCAACAATATGCTCAAGACCTCATGAGCTTGCTGATTCCTGAACTGTCGGATGCAGACCTGTCTATTGACAGAATACACCGCCTGCCTAAGCCGTCGCACCTCCCTGATAACATCCCCAGGGATGTACTAATGCGGGTGCATTTTTTCCAAATAAAGGAGCGCTTCATGATGTCCTTCAGGAAAAACAAGAACCCTCTTGCCCAATATGAAGCTATCCAACTATTTGCAGACCTTTCCCAATACACAATGCAGAGACGCAGGGCCCTTCTGCCAGTCACTAAGGCACTGCGCAACCATGATATTGTGTATAGGTGGGGCTACCCGGCCAAACTCACGATTACGAGAGACAACCACTCTTCTGTGGTCAACAACCTCGCAGAGGGCCTGGCCCTCCTCCGGTCCTGGGACATTGTGCCGGCGCAGGTAGAAGGTGACCAGCCCACGGCCTCTAAGGTCTCTACTCAGGATTCGTGGCACACAGTATCCCACAAGAAAAAGGGCAAGAAACGACCCTCCTAAGTGCCTTGGTTTCAAATACAACATAGCACTACCTGACACCCTACTGACATTGATGTTTTCCCCCCCGTGTTAAATGAGCAGCTCCCCTGCTCCCAGATTCTTCACAGGATCTCCCTTTTTACTACCAGAGTTGGTTTTAATCGAACTGTTTTGTTGCTCGAAGACCACTAACCCTAGTGGCGCTGTTTTGTTTTTCTGTATTTTTTTTCCTTTTTTTCTTTTTGTTTCTCCCTATCCCCTACCAAGAGATGGACTTCACCCCATGGACCAGGACAAGTCGAGACCTCCGCTTCCGGAAGCGACGCCTTGGATTTCATCTTTGCTACGCCAGCTTTTTCAACCTGAGGTACTGTTACATCACCACTCCACACCATCATGGTGCTTAACGTAGTTTCCTTTAATGTGCACGGGTTAAATCACCCTGCTAAGAGAGCGGCACTCTGGAAGGAGGCTCAGAAACTACAGGCGGACATCTTGTGTTTACAGGAATCCCACTTTCTCGCCTCCAAACCCCCCTGCTTCAACCATAAGAACTTCCCTCATGTGTTTTTTGCCTCTGCCCCTCACAAGAAGCATAGGGGGGTTATCACGATCATTAGAGACTCTATCTCGTTCAAACTGGGGGAGGTGATTTCTGACCCTGCGGGTAGATATGTGATTCTTGTGGGTGAATTTAACAACCGCACTTATACAATTGTGAATCTTTATGCCCCAAACGCTAATCAGGTCAGGTTTGTCAACAAGGTCTTTAAGAAACTGCTTGCTGTCAAAAAAGGTAATGTTATAATATGTGGTGACTATAACATGACGGTAGACTACAGTGTTGACACAACCTCCAAATCCAAACGCCCGCTCCCTTCCCTACACCCTGCTCTCATCAGAGAGGATTACTACGATGTTTGGAGGTGTCAGCACTCTAGTGAAAGGGACTACTCCTTCCACTCGACCAGGCACAATACATACTCCCGCATTGACATGGTACTTGTCGACAAGGCTCTGCTTCGGGCGGTCACCTCCTCCGCCATCCACGACATCTCGTGGTCAGATCACGCTCCTGTCTCCATTTCGCTGGCGGAGGAGATGGCCCCCAGCCCTGCCTACATCTGGAGGGCCAATACCGGGGTATTTCAAACACAGGCTCAGGTGAACACTATCACCAAACATTTAAGAGAATTTTTTGAATTGAATCAGGGTTCGGTAGCCGACCCGACGGTCTTATGGTGCGCCCATAAGGCCTTTATTAGAGGCATCTTACTCCAAATTAGCTCACGACTAAAACGCCAGAGAACCCTGAAAATAGATCTTCTCCTAAAGGAAATCAGATCTCTGGAAGTACAAAATAAGGCCTCGCCAGCTCTAGATCTGTCAAACAAATTGGTCAATCTCAGATGTGACCTTCGGCGATTACTCTTAGACTCCCACAGCAAATTTGTTAACGCCCTGAAACTAACGTACTATTCCTCTGGAAACAAGGCTGGCAAATTTTTGGCACGTCGCCTGAAAGACCAGAGAACTCGTACGAAAATTCCCTTCATCCGCAACCCTACGAACAATAGCAAGCTGTATGACCCGAGAGACATTGCCAACTCCTTTGCAGATTACTATTCTGCCCTTTACAACATTAAAGACGATAGCAACACCCCACAACCCTCAGATCAAGACATACAAAATTTTTTGGCTAATATATCTCTCCCTGCCCTGTCACCTACACAACTAAACGCCCTAAATGCCCCCATCACAGCTGCGGAGGTCCAGAAAATGATTTCCAAGATGCCCTTGGGTAAATCCCCTGGCCCCGATGGCCTGCCTAACGACTACTACAGAACATTTGGTGAGATCCTTGCCCCTTCACTGTGCTCAGTTTTCTCTCAGGCCATGGACACTGCAAGTCTCCCCCCTGAGATGCTGTCCGCCTATATTGTCACAATTCCCAAACCAGGTAAACCTCCAGATATTCCCTCTAACTTCCGCCCCATATCACTTTTAAATACAGACGTGAAACTATATGCCAAAATTCTGGCCCAGAGACTCTTGACTGTTATACCATCCTTAATAAATCCTGACCAGTCCGGTTTTACTGCGGGCAGACAGGCATCAGACGCCACCCGCAGGATTATTGGAGTAGTGCAACATGCTTGGGCCTCTCGGACGCCTTCTCTGCTCCTCTCTTTGGACGCGGAGAAGGCGTTCGACAGGGTCCACTGGACCTACATGTCTCATGCCCTTACCAAATTCGGGCTCCATGGCCCTATTAGGTCAGCTATTCTAGCCCTCTACTCACACCCCTCAGCCCAGGTCTTTACATCTAACTGCCTCTCCCGACCCTTTCTTATATCAAACGGGACGCGTCAGGGGTGCCCTCTCTCCCCCTCCATATTCAACCTCCTGATCGAACCTCTAGCTGAAAAGATCAGAGCCCACCCCCACGTCACTGGTTTTTCTATCCAAGGCACATCTCATAAAATTAATCTGTTTGCGGATGATATCATCCTGTCCATAACATCCCCGACCACGTCTCTTCCCCATATCCAGGAGGTTTTACACTCCTTTAGTAATATTTCCTACTATAAAGTTAACTCCTCCAAGTCAACTATCTTGCCTATGCACCTCCCTACCCCAACCCAGGTCTATCTGGAAAAAACATTCCCCTACTCGTGGGCTAAGAAAAGTATATCATACCTAGGTCTCCAGATCACAGCAGACCCCTATGGACTGGCAGACGCCAACTACCCAGCGCTAATAGCGAAACTCACTAAGGAGTCGTCGCGCCTATCCAAAGTAGAACTTTCCTGGGCTGGTCGTCTAGCTTCTTTTAAGATGCTACTACTTCCCCAGATCCTGTATGTTTTCCGTACACTCCCCATCCCTCTGAAACCCCCTCATCTCCGGTCATTAAACGCCATCCTTAGGTCCCATGTCTGGAGTGCACGTAGGCCCAGGTGCTCAAAAATACTACTGACTAAACATAGATCTGTAGGTGGTATGGGTCTCACAGACATAAAGGATTACTATCGTGCTTCCCTCCTGAACCAACTTAAGATGTGGATTGCAGACTCCCCGGTGACCCTTTTCTTTGCACCAACTGCCCTTGTCTCTTAGGGCCTCCCTGGAGGCCTGGAGGGACCTTGGCAACATTTCCGATTCCCGTGACGTGTTGGTGGAAATACCAGTCCCTATTGAGACCTTGGAGAGTGCGATTCCCAATGTCAGCCTTAAGGGCTGGAGAGACATGGGTATTACCCATCTCTCTCACCTTTTTAGAGCAAATCATATTTCCACTTTCCAATCCCTGCAAGCTACATACAACCTCACTCAGGCAGACATGTACAAATTCCGCCAAGTATCACATTTCCTTAAATCTGTCAGTGAGTGTAGGGTGTTACTCCCTGACCAGGTCTGGAAGTTCTACAAGTCCACTACCCCCACCGCCAAGGGGATCCCCCTCTTTTACAATCTTCTCCAGCACAGACGTTCCTTTGTCAAGTCCCCCCCCGTTCCTGAAATGGGAAGAGGATTTGGGCACTACCTTCACAGACCCTCAGTGGCAAGTTGCTCTTAATTCTGCTTATAAGGCTTCCAAATGTATTAACCACTGGGAACTTGCCCAGAAGATCGCCCTGAGATGGTACTTAACGCCATACAGGATGTCGAAGTTCTCTCAAGACAACTCCCCTCTGTGCTGGAGGGAGTGTGGCGAGGTGGGAAACATTATGCATGTTTTTTGGAAGTGCAAACACTTAACAAGCTTCTGGAACAGTGTGTTCAGGTGTATATCCTCTATTACTGGAGTTCTCACTCGACCAGGTCCTGCATTGGCCCTGCTAGGTTTGACCATCGACAAATTCCCTTCCCAGCTCCGCACCGTGGTGACTCATCTGCTGCTTGCGGCAAGGTCACTCATCACTCGGAACTGGAAGTCCAATATAGTCCCAAATCTTTCCGATGTAATTACTTTCACTCGTAATAATTATATATATGAATCCCAGATTGCCACAAGAACTGGTCAGAGGAGAAGCTTTGATAAAAATTGGCAAGTCTGGAACGAATGGGATAGAATGTGAACTAACCTTTGGTACACTGTTCTTTTGATGATAGCATATAGCTAGTGGAGGTCCTCGTCATGCCCTGGTATGACTACTACTCTGTATCTTACTTAATACTCATAGTCCATCTCACCCTTGTCATGTTCCCATCCCTTTTATTTTGATCCAGTTTTATTTTATCCAGTCTTATCTTATTCTGTTTAATTCCATAGTATTGCATTACTTCTTGCTTATTCCTTCCTGTTGCAAGTCGTTTACTGGTATTATGTTCCCTTTCATACCTATTGGTGACGGAGTCTACAGGGCTGCTTATTAGAAGTGGCTGCATCTCTCCAGTATATATAGTATGTCTCATTTTGTAACCTGTTGTTTGTATATGCTGTAGCAGAACTGTGGTCCCTCTCTCATGTCAAACACTCATGTCATGTTCCTGTTTCTCTGTGAATTATGGTCTTGCGACTTCTTTTTCTTTTTCTTATGCTTGTAAAAATGAAAACTTTTCAATAAAAACTTAATTGGAAAAAAAAAAAATGTAATGTCCCAGTGTAGAAGACTCCTCCATCCACTTTGTATGGATGAAGGAAGCTGTGTGTGACCAGTTTTATCCTGCTGTCAGGCAGCTAATTTACATATTAGCCACCATCTATGCTTGAGAAACAGAATTGTCAGTAGGTGGTCATAAACAGAGTTGCAATTATAAAAGTAATTACCTAGATTGGTGCTCTCTAATTGTATCCTCCAAGTTGTTGTAAATAAAAAAAAAAACGTTTGCTTTCACTCCTTTAAAATTTCAGAAAAATTAAGCCTTTGACAGCCGTCACCAAGAATTACGACAATGTAGATGTACTTCTGTTTACTTTTAAGCCAATAGCCTTTATATCTATATCAGATCATTAAGCTGGATTCACACCTATGCATTTTTAGTGCTTTTTGCATTTTGCAGATTTGCTCTACAGAAAGTGTTCCATAGGAAACCATGTTAAATGGACTGTAGTGTAAACCTGCAAAATGCAAAAAGCACTAAAAATGCATAGGTGTGAATCAAGCCTTAAAGTGAACCTGTCATTAACATTTGAACTGCAATTTAACCACTACTAAATCGAATTTTCTATTTATTTACTATACATCTTTTGAAGCGAAACCCCAGCTTCCCATGGTCTGACTACCAGGTTTATTGTGGTTGTTTAATATAATTAAAAGCAGTGGTAAATCGCTGGAGAAAAAAAAAAAAACCTGTAAGACAATGGCCTAATGTATGCATCACATACCAACACATTATAAAATACTTACCTTAGAACAAAGCCCCCTGCTGACATGTCCCCCCCCCCCCCCGGTATTTATTTCAGGTTTGCAGGCTCCAGCACTGTGAGTGGCCAGAGCCGCGATGACGTCACTCCCATGCACGCACAATAAGCAGGACCTTCAGAGCGCATACGCCACTTGCATCAGCGGCTGCATGCAAGGTGAATATCTCCTAAGCGGTGTACGTTTAGGAGATATTCCTTTTACCTACAGTTAGACCTTATTATAGGCTTACCTGTGGGTAAAACAAAATCAGAAAGCGGGGTATACAACCACTTTAAACATTGTAACAAGTTAATCGTTTTCATTTATGCAGATGCTGTCTGTTTGGTGAGATAGGTGGAACAGTACAGCTTTCCTCTGACTCAGCAGAACTGCTGTACATACACACTCTGTCCAACCAAGGCAACCTATATGCAGAGAGCTCCTATAGGAAGGGGCGCAGCCAGCAGAACTCAACCTTCCAGCAGGTAATACCAGCATTTGGGCAAGGCTATTTAATCCAGTTGGGGTTCTCTCTTCTCTCGTACACAACAGATCATCTCTCTGCCGCCCTAGTATGGCCCAATTAGGCACATGTCTTCTCAAGTCTACAGGTATTTTATGTCACAACATTGTTCAGCACTACTAATTATGAGGCAAACGTTTCCATTGAACCAACTTACACACACACACACAAGACAGGAAAAAAAAAAAAGACGTTTGGTATAGCTCTGAAATCAATCCATATTGCCCAATATTTAGTATTTTTGAAAATGTTGTGTAGCACAGTAAAGCCTTCTTAAAACAAAAACAAAAAAAACCCTGCAAGACAAAAAGGCATAATGAGCTAGTATACATCGCATACTAGCTCATTATGAAATACTTACCTTAGAACGATGCCCTGGAACGGCGTCGGCCCTCCGAGTACAGCACGGACATCTTCCCCCGGAGTTACTTCCGCGTTCGCAACTCCAGCGCTGTGATTAGCCGGAGCCATGACGACATCACTCCCGCGCGGGATCCACCGGTCACGGCACGACTCCTGAAGAAACTGCACCAGCGGGCCGTTTCTTCAGTGCGCATGCACCAATGACGTTGGCATATACTAAACATTTCCTAAACTGTGCACGTTCAGGAGATATTATTATAATAATACAGGATTTACATAGCATGAACAGTTTACGCAGCACTTTACAACTTAAAGGGGTTGTAAAGACAAAAATATTTTCCTCTTAAATTAAAGTCTGACAGTAGCTGATAAAGTAAAAAGTAATGTTTTGCATTATAACTAGTTTTATACCTGTTGAAATCGAGCTGTTTTATTCACCTCCGTCACTCCTGAATCGTTATTCTCACTGACTTCCTGGTTTGCGGTGCGCATTCATTCTTGCTACATCACGGCCTAATGGGAACTACAGTTCCCATTAGGCTTAGCCTCCATGCCTGTGAGGGATAAGAGAGCATCTTCACACAGGGCTGTAGTCATAGGGAGGTGGTGAGCACATTCTGCTTTCCACCATGCAAAACGGCTCAGATGCTGGTGGAAAGCAAGAAAAGGAGAGACAGGAAATGGCATTTTCAAACCTGGATTACTGTATTTTGGAGGTCAAAAGGAAAAACGAGGTAAGTGATATTTAAATGCTCTAGCTTACAGTAATCAATTGATCTAATAAAAAACTAACCTTTAGTGTTCTTTTAAGGGTAGACAGTACAATACACTTTAATACAGTAGGAATCAGAGGGCCTGAACCTTAGAGCTTACAATCTAAGAGGGAAGAAGAGATACAAGAGGTAATAACTGTGGGGGATGTGCTGATGGAGAAAATAAATGTAGTTGTTAGGTGGGAGGCAGATAGGCTTCTCTGAAGAGATGAGTTTTCAGGGATCGTCTGAAAGTGGATAAAGTAGGAGAAAGTCAGACAGATTGGGGTAGAGCATTCCAGAGGATGGGAGAGAAGTCCTGGGGTGAGTATGGAATGAGTTGAGAAGAGAGTTTGAGAGCATGACTTCTTGGGAGGAGCGAAGAGAGTGATAAGGTTGGTATTTTGAGACTAGGTTAGTGATGTGAATGGCTTTGTAAGTTATAGATAGTATCTTGAATTTAATTTGTTGGCTGAGTGGCAGCCAATAGAGGGATTGACACAAGGGGTATAGCAGACCCTGAGCAGTTTGTGAGGTGGATGAGCCTGGCAGCAGTGTTCATGATGGACCCAAGTGGGAATAGCCTATTTAGAGGTAGGCCAATGAGGAGGGAGTTGCAGTAGTCGAGGTGAGAGATGACCAGGGAGTAGATTAGAAGCTTTGTGGTGACATTGGTTAGGAAGGGGCGTATCTTGGAGATGTTGCAGAGGTTGAGGCAGCAAATTTTGGATAGCGATGGGATGCGAGGCCGAAAGGTTAGTTCAGAGTCCAGAATTACACCTAGAACCTTGGCGTGGGGGGGGACAAGTTGATAGTTGAGCCCTTGATATTGACAGAGAAATTGGGGGAAATGGCACCTGGGGGAGGAAATATCATGAGCTCGGTTTTTGATAGTTTGAGGAAGTGATGTGACATCCGAGGCTGATATGTCTGCTAGTAAGTTGGTAAAGCGTGAGCAGATGGAGAGAACTGGGGGGTGGAGAGATAGATTTGGTTGTCATCAGTGTAGAGATGATATTGAAAGTCATGGGAGGCAATCAACTGACCCAGGGAGATGGTGTACATTGAGAAAAGGAGAGGTCCAAAAACAGAACCTTGGGGGGACCCCAACAGAGAAAGGACGAGGAGAGGAGGAAGTAGAGTTGTAAGTGACATCGGGCTGAGCTGCTCACCTAAAAGAGTCCCGCCAAAGTGAAAACAGCAGGCGCAACCAAACAGGGTCCCGTGCGATAGCCAGGGGGGACACATGTAAGGAGAGACCTGCTTGTCTATTGTGTAAAATATATGAATGTATAAATTAACATTTACAAGGCCAAACCTGGAGCCAATTGGGAAGGTGTGCACTTATATGAAGTTGAAGAATGTAGCGCGTATATGTATACAATGAGGCCAGACGACGTGTACTAACACGAAACGCGTCGGGAGGACTCCACTGCTGCCTCATTTGTATACATATACGCACTACATTCTTCAACTTCATGTAAGTCCAACTGCTTATTAAATTGTACTATTCCAAACGAGATTACGCTATGTTGCCTCCTCTCTCCTTCTCCATATCCTTTCATCATTGAACTACACTGAGGGCAAGTTGTGTGCAACTGTCGTTACTGTTCTTACATTTGCTTGAATCTGCCTGTTGATGATCGGGTGATCGATTCATTGTCTCTAAGGACGCTCCTGTTGTTCATACCAGCTTTATTGCCTGTTTGACTCATAAGAGATAAAAATTTCTTTGAGTCCACATGTTCCGGTAAGCCTGCAATCGTATTGGTGGAGGGTCAACACGTTATACACAATAAGTCACGCTTATCTTTATCATCACTTCAAAGTCTGGGTTCCAGATATCTGTGTGACACATGGTGGACTGTATACTTGTGGTCACTATTTATTTATTTATGGACTCAATTTCTTATATTGGGTTTATTAGTTTTGTCACTGTGAGAGATCACTATGTACTATTTATATACTGTATATATACCCCCCCCCCCCTGCCGGGCGCGTGCTGTGATCACCGAGTCACCGAGACTCAGGTGATCACAGATCAGAGTAAGGGGCTGGTCCCGGCCCCTTACCACATGATCAGCTGTCAGCCAATGACAGCTGATCACGTGATGTAAACAAAGCTCGATAATCGTTTTTTTTTCTCCTCGTGCTGACAGTGGGAGGAGAAAAAAAAGCCGATCATCGGCTCCTGGGTAAGGGACATCGATCCCCAGTGGCCCCTGCCAGTGCCCACAGTGAACCTCAGTGCAATAAAGTGCCACATATCAGTGCCCATCACTGCCACCTATCAATACCCACCAGCGGTGCCAGTCAGTGCCTCATCAGTGCCACCTAGCAGTGCTGCCCATCAGTCTCACCTACCAGTGCTGATCAGTGCCCATCACTGCCACCTATCAATGCCACCTGTTAGTGCCCATCAGCATACATCAATGAAGGAGAAAAATTACCAGTTTGCAAAATTTTATAAAAAATTTAAAACGATTTTGTATTTTTTTTTTATTTGGTCTTTTTTATTCTTTTTAGCAAAAAATAAAAACCGCAGAGGTGATCAAATACCACCAAAAGAAAGCTCTACTTGTGGGAAAAAAAAAATATAAAAATGTCATTTGGGTACAGTGTTGTATGACCGCGCAATTGTCATTCAAAAAAGTAAGAGCACTAAAAGCTGAAAATTGGTCTGGGCAGGAGGGGGGTTTGAGTGCCCAGTAAGCAAGTGGTTAACATGCTCCCCGCACAGACACATACCAGGAAGTACTGAATGTGTCAAGGCACTCCAAGGGGTAAATGGGAAACACAGGTAAGGTAAGGTAAGGGTCTAAAGCAGGGATCCTCAAACTACGGCCCTCCAGCTGTTGTAGAACTACACATCCCATGAGCCACTGTGACACACTGACATTCACAGACATGACTAGGCATGATGGGAATTGTAGTTCCTAAACAACTGGAGGGCCGTAGTTTGAAGACCCATGGTCTAAAGCTTAGGGTAGAGCTATCAACTGAGATTGTTGATTTGTGTGGAACTTACTTTAAACCCATTAGCTCATATATGGAGGAAATGAGGCTCTTTCATATAAGTGGCGGATGTAGTGGGTATTAGGATCATCATAAAGCAAACAACCACAATATATTTTACACCATATAGTACTGTCCTGCACTGTCTGCTGTGATGTGAGCTCACACAAGCTTAAGATGAGATCACCTCCTGGCAATGGACCAGCTTCATCTGTGAGAGCGTTCTTTTACATGTCAAATCACTCCATCAATATAAAAGTCAGGACTTACCAGGCACATCTGATACTCCAGGCGTTTCCTGGCCTCCCCGCTCTGCTTTTGTTTCTTGAAGAAAAGCGGCATCATATTTGGCACCTCGATCCTCGCCTAGACAACGGGGCTGCAACACAAGAGAGTTCAGTCACCCAGAGATCGATCCCTCGGGTAGAAACAAATTCATTACGCTCTCATTGCAGCTACAAAGGGAGGCAGCTCCCTGGTCTATTAGAATGTCGTGTGGGAGAAGAAGACAGTGACACCCAGCAATAAGAGGATACAGGCAGAGCCACATCAGCCTCACACAGGGATCACTTAAAGGAGAACTCTGAACCAAAGCACCATCTTAGGACCATCAATGAAGGGACTGATCAAATCTCTGAAGAGAATTGTCTATCATTTCCTGGTGCCTTCCTAGCTCTAGCAGTGAGGAAATCTACAATATAAGATGATTACTAGATAACCTGTTCAGCAAGTCACAAATATGATTACTACTAATGGTACTTGCAAAAGGGCGCAGTATTCTGACAAACACAATATAATTGAATGATATCTTATTTATTTATTAGAGAAGAAGGAATTCCAGTTTGCATCCACGTTACAATGTAATGACTCTTTAGTAAATAGAGAAGTTACTGTCTCCAGAATATAAATAAGGAATCTACCGGTAATTTACACAACTCCAACAAAAATAAATGAGAAGAGCAGAAAGGCAGCAAAAAATGTGTAGCGTTTATAGCCATAGACCAAAAGGTAATATATTACCTTATTTACCACTTCTACCAGAGACATCCACATTTTAGGCTAGGAGTATATATTTTCCTAAAGCAAAAACCCTGCAGAATAAAATGGTGGTAGTTCAAATATTTTTTTATGTCACCTGATATTAAATGTACATTTTCTGTAAAAAAAAATACACTAAAAGTAAAATTTTGGTGCATATAAACACCCACATTTTATTTATTTTTTAAATATAACAAGGTTAGGTCGTTTTGAGTAAATAGATCCATGTTTTGAAACATTAAGGCTTCATTTCCACTGGCGTTTTAAGCCCCCATTCACATCTAGGCGTTTTTACGCCTGTAGCGCTACGCCGCTGCCGCCAGAGGGCTGGAAACACATGTCCCTCTATGGAGATGGTTCACATCTCCACGCCGAACGCCGGACGCCTGCCGCCTGAAAAAAGGTCCCGGACCTTTTTTTCAGGCGTCTTTTGGCTAGGAGATGGGAAGCATCTCCATAGAGGGGGTCAATCTGGGGCACATCTAGGCGGACAATACCGGCGTTTTGTCGCCGCAAATCGCAGTACAAAACGCCGCTATTTGTACCGCGATTTGCGGTGACAAAACGCTGCGATTTCGTCCGCCTAGATGTGAATGGAGCCTTACAGCCACTTTTCTGAGCGTTTTTTACAGCTTAAAAACGCATGTCCATGTTATTCTATGGCATCATGCCTACATAGGCGTTTTTGAGCTGCAAATGGAATAGGCGTTTTTGAGCTGTAAAAAAAACGCAGGGCCAGGGCGTTCTGAAGCTCCAGAGTAGAGCTGTAAAAACGCCAGACGTTAAAAACGCGCGAAAATGCTCAAAAACGCTACCGCGGCATTTTTTTTTTACAAAATAAACATGGACAGCCGTTTTTAAGCTGTAAAAAAGGCTAACAACAGTGGCTGTAAAAACGCCAGTGGAAATGAAGCCTAAAACTGCACAAAAGGCAACAAACTCTGGTACCCAAAACAGTCCATAGGTATTGTTTTGAAAAACTTTACAGGCTATTATGTTACAGGAAAGGAGAGGAATTGGGACTTTAACCACTTAAGACCCGGACCATTATGCAGGTAAAGGACCTGGCCAGTTTTTGCGATTCGGCACTGCGTCGCTTTAACTGACAATTGCGCGGTCGTGCGACGTGGCTCCTAAACAAAATTGGCGTCCTTTTTTCCCCACAAATAGAGCTTTCTTTTAGTGGTATTTGATCACCTCTGCGGCTTTTATTTTTTGCGCTATAAACAAAAATAGAGCGCCAATATTGAAAAAAATCAATATTTTTTACTTTTTGCTATAATAAATATCCCCCAAAAAATATATAATTTTTTTTTCTTAGTTTAGGCCGATACGTATTCTTCTACATATTTTTGGTAAAAAAAACAAAAAAACGCAATAAGCGTTTAACGATTGGTTTGCGCAAAATTTATAGCGTTACAAAATAGGGGATAGTTTTATGGGATTTTTGTTAATATTTTTTTTTTTTTTTACTACTAATGGCGGTGATCAGCGATTTTTTTCGTGACTGCGACATTATGGCGGACACATCGGACAATTTTGACACATTTTTGGGACCATTGTCATTTTCACAGCAAAAAGTGCTATAAAAATGCATAGTTTACTGTGAAAATGACAATTGCAGTTTAGGAGTTAACCACTAGGGGGCGCTGAAGGGGTTAGGTGTGACCTCAAATGTGTTTCTAACTGTAGGGGGGCGGGGCTGGACGTGTGACGTCATTGATCGTGTTTTCCTATATCAGGGAACACACGATCAATGAAGCTGCCACTGTGAAGAACGGGGAAGATGTGTTTAGACACACCTCTCCCCGTTCTTCAGTTCCTGTGACCGATCGTGGGACACCGGCGGCGATCGGGTCCACAGGTCCCGCGGTCATGGAGCTTTGGACCGGGTCGCGGGCACGCGCCCGCGTGACCCACGGCTGGGCACTTAAAGGGGACGTACAGGTACCTGCCTGTGCCCAGCCGTGCCATTCTGCCAACGTAAATGTGCAGGAGGCGGTCCTCAAGTGGTTAAATGAGGCATGCCATATCAAATAGAATGAGAATAGGTACATACATATAAATGAATTTATTTATTATTATAGTCTAAAATTCATTCAAACTCATAAAAAAGGACATTGTGTCAAATAATTTGGTAGTCCCATGACTTACACTTTACAGGCTATTAGTTTAGAGCTAACCTGGAACGATGGCCCAGAGGGATTGCTCTAATAGGTGCACCACCCACATATGTTTGTGTTCTTAAAGTGGATGTAAACCCACTCTCATCCTTTCTAAACTACTGCCAAAGTGCTGATCTATAAGGATATAGATGCCTCCTGCATGTATCCTTACCTGTCAAATGTCTCCCCTCTGTCTGTTATGAGACCTGAAAAACTGCAGATTCTGTGGGTGTGTCTGTTGTCTGGAGCTTGGTGGGTGGAGCCGTGATGTCAGTAGACTCCCCTTGTCAACATGCATTTTTTCCAATGAATTCCTTTACACTGAATTCTGCTATGATCACTAACATCCAGTCAAAACCCAGAAAAGTAACCACATGACTTCAGAAAAGAAGTGGGGGTGGGAATTAAAAAATAATGCCTGTCTCAGGCTAGTGCATGAGATATGTAAATAACCTGTCACTCACAGTAAGGGGGAAGAACGGACAAAAGTTTTCTCCTGTTTGTCCATTTATCATACTGAAAAAAGAAAAGAGGATTGCTCAGAGCTGGCAAGACTGGGCACAGATGATAGGAAATCTAATACTATACATTGTGACATCAAAAAAGAAATTAAAAAAAAATCAGGTTTACATCCACTTTAACGTTTGTACATGGGGGCGGGGGGATTTTTTTTTACAATTAGCTTTATTACTAATCATAACCAGTATGTGATAGCATTTTACTGTGACAAGTCCTCTTTATGGAGATGTCAGGGGTCTACTAGACCCCTGATGTCTTACCCGCTTTCCAATGAAACTTTCCCCTGAAACTAGAGCTGGCACTCGGACAACAATAGGGGTCCGATCTATACATCACAGACCTAATCAGAATCCTTTCCTAATAGCATTCAGCAGCAGCCCTGAGGAAGGGGGGAGTCCTTTGTCCCCCAAAACGCATTGGCTTTATCTGATCATCTGTACTCTTATTAAAACACCTTTTTAATACTGGACACCGGGCGCTCCTTTACACCCACTGCTTTCCAATGAAGCCCTCATCTAGCTTATATTAGCTCCTTCCCCTGCAACAGCCAGTTGTTTAGGGTGGATGAGGGAATCCAATGCCTTTCTATTAGAGCTGCATGATTAATCATTAAAAAAAATTGCGATCTCGATTCAATCCCCCTCACGCTCTTAACACATCATTTTCCTGATTCAGTGCAGAGAGTTCTCTGCTCACAGCTGACCACTGTCAAAAAAAAAAAAAAAAACAGGCAGCCTGCCAAGTTTATCACAACGTTATCAGCGCTGGGAGATAACTATAAACAAAGTATCATTTACTTCAGTCTGTAAATGAAGTCAGTTTAAATAATTGTAAAGGCTCGGTTTAAAATAAATAAAAATAAACGAAACATGTCATACTTACCTGCTCTGTGCTAGGGTTTTACACAGAGCATCCCCCAGCGGTGCTCCTGGCTCCTCCTCTTCATCGAGTGCCCCCACGGAGAGCCGCTTTCCATGGGCGCACTCGTGCGGGTGCGCTCCCGAGTCCTGCTGCTGCGTCCATGACACAGATAGCAGGACTCGGCCCCGCCCCTGTGTTACTGGATTTGATTGATAGCAGCGGGAGCCAATGGCTCCCACTGCTATCAATCTATCTAATGAGGAACCAAGACAGCGGCTGGAGCTGCTGTTCTCCTCGCTGGAAAAAAAAATCGGGGTCAGGTAAGAAAAAGGGGGGGGGGGAACTGGGGGGCAGCTGCAGCACAGAAGGTTTTTCACCTTAATGCATAGAATGCAACTCCTAAAGGGTTTACAACTCCTTTTAACCACTTAAAGACTAAACCTTTTTCTTACACTTGTTGCTTACAAGTTAAATCAGTATTTTCTGCTAGAAAATTACTTCGAACCTCCAAACATTATATATATATTTTTAGCAGAGACCCTAGAGAATAAAACGGCGGTTGTTGCAATATTTTATGTCACACTGTATTTGCGCAGCAGGCTTTTTTTTAAATACACTTTCATTAAATCAAAAAACTAAGCCCAATTTTTTCATATAATGTGAAAGATGATGTTACGCCACCAGATTCTTGCGAAAACCGTGATCTTTATGCTAAGCAAAAAAAAAAAAAAAAAAAAACGTGATTCTCATTTTAGCCAGAATCGCACAGATCTCCTCTCTAGAAAACTACACGCATATGGCTAGGTTCAAGCCAGCCATAGAGGGAGCGATTTTTATTTTTCCTGCAACCACAGTCAGGCCTTGTACACACGACCAGACATGTTTGATGAAAACGGTCCGCGGACCGTTTTCATCGGACATGCCTGCTGGGAGGTTTTGGTCTGATGCGTGTACACACCATCAGACCAAATTCCCCGCGGACAGAAAACGCGGTGAAGTGGCGGCGACGTGGCAGCGACGATGACGCGGCGACGTGCGCGAACCAGGAAGTTCAATGCTTCCACGCATGCGTCTAATCACTTCGACGCATGCAGGGGATTTCGGTCCGATGGTTAGGTGTACTAACCATCGGACATGTCCGACGGACAAGTTTCCACCGGACAAGTTTTTTAGCATGCTAAGAAACTTTTGTCCGCTGGAAACCTGTCCGCTAGGCAGGAAAAATATCCGCTAGGCCCTACACACGGTCGGACATGTCCGCGGAAACTGTACGAGGCCTTAGTGTTGATGGGGGAATCCCTCCCGCGGGGGCACGTGTTTTCCTGGTGGGGGGGCATGGGGAAAGCCGTCCCTGCCAGGAGAACACAGTGATTACTGCTAGTAGCTATGAGCCCTGGTTCACATTGGAGCGATTTGGCATGCGATTTGACATGTCAAATCACATGCCAAATCAGCAGCAATTGCTGACAAATGGCAGCATGTGAATCGGTGCAACGCTGCATTTGCGGCACCCAGGGCCGGCCTTAGGTGTTCAGGCGCCCTGTGCGAGCTAATCCTGTGGTGCCCCCCCCCCATCTTCACCCCTCGCCCCCTGGTCACCTAAACATGCACAAAGAAGAAAAAAATATTTGCAATATTTTTAACAGTTTGCACCCCTTTACATCCCTCCCTTCTAGATTGTAAGCTCTAACGAGCAGGGCCCTCTGATTATTCCTGTATTAAATTGTATTGTAACTATAATGTCTTCCCTGATGTTGTAAAGCGCTGCGTAAACTGTTGGCGCTATATAAATCCTGTATAATAATCCTGTATAATAATTACACATCTCCCTGCATCACTGGACCCCTTGACATTACACAAACCCCCTCAGTGCAAACTCCTCCCATTCAGTAGCTCAGATCAGCGTGTGGCAGCACATGCACAGAAGGTCCCCTCTGTACACATAAACAGAGAGGAGGGGGAGGCGGCTTCACTCGTCTTTGCCTGTGTGACATCAGGTGTTCTGTGAGAAGTGCTGAACACCGCTAATCAGGACAGCTCAGCCGCGGCCGTGAGAGGAGGGGGATGGATGGTGCAGCAATGTCAATCCGCTCCCCCCCCCCACCCCTTTGTATCGCGGTATCTGCCTGTGCCTGGAGTCTCTCTGCAGCTCTTCACCGCTTAAGTCACGGAGGGGGGCGCCCCCCAGTGTGTGGCACCCGGGTGCGGCCCGCCCCCCACTTAGTACGGCTCTGGCCGCACGGTGCCCCTGTTGCCCATGGCGCCCTGTGCAGCCGCACAGCTCAAAGGCCGGCCCTGGCGGCACCACACCGATTCACAAAAGTAGTTTCTGTACTACTTTTGGCAACTTGGCGGTGCGATTTCTATTGACATCTGTGCAGAAACCAGCAGAGATGTCTCCGAAATCACCCCAACATGTCATAGGTGTGCGCAGCCTATTGCATTAGGGTGTGCACCCCAAAGCCCAAACATACCCTACCGATCGCTCATGGTGCTCATTCAGAAAGGGAGGGGGCCAGTAAATTACATATTTACTGGCCCCTTCCCCACTTCTAAAACATTCCAGCAGCAACAGCCGATAGGAGAGGAGGGAAGCTGGCAGCACTGCGGGGGGGGGGAGATGGGAGCGAGGGCAGTAGAGGAGATCTGTGCTGCACAGGGTGATTAGGGTGTGCCTGGGCACACCTGGCACACCCTGTGTGCACGCCTATGTGTGAGAATGAAATTGTGTGAGTTCAGCTGAACTTGCACGATTTCATTCCCGCTGATAGAGTGGTTGTACCAAGGGTGATCGATCGATCAACTTAGATACATTTAGCCTGCCCATACACAGTTAAAATCTCAGCCAGTCCCTGCTGAACTGGCTGAGATTCGAACCATCTATGGCCGGGTTAATACAGAGAAAGCAGCAAAAATACATTCCAACATGTATGCGCCAAGTACTACTTGAAAGTTAATGCTGGCTTTGTTTGCTTTCAGATAGTCCCCCAGAGGACTGGGAAAAAAATGTAAAGAAATGTGTACATATAATCAGTTAGAATTATTTGATGTCAACTTTACACAGTGGTAAGGAATGTAGTCAAACTCGTCTATACCGACCTCCTCGGAAACATAAAACATTGCAGTCTATTTTGTACTTACATTGCACTATTGTGATGAGCAACACAGTTGGGATGGCAATCACATTTGCCTGTTAATGGACAGATCCACAAACATTGTTATACATTGATCAGCGCTGATCATAACAGTCCTACGATGGGAAATAACTAATGTAACAGAGCATAACCAGCACATTAGGACTTAAACGGGTTGTAAACCCTTGTTTTAAAAACAACAAAAAATTAACATATCATACTTACCTCCACTGTGTAGTTTGTTTTGCACAAAGTGACCCCTGGTCCTCCTCTTCTGGGGTCCCTCAGCGGCGCTGGTGGCTTCTCCCCGCATCGAGTTTCCACGTTGGAGAAACGATCTCCTTGGTGGATACCCGTGCGGGCAAGCTCCCGAATTCGTGTCCATTCACACAGAATGCAAGACTCGGCCCCACCCCCCAGCACCGCGTCATTGTATTTGATTGACAGCAGCGGGAGCCAATGGCTGCGCTGCTCTCAATCTATCCAATCAGGACACGAGCTAGTGCTGGTGTGCTCATTCCTGGCCAGAGGAAGATCGGGCTCAGGTAAGTAAAAATGGGGGCTCGGGGGGGCTGCAGCATGGTGAAAAACCATGAGGGTTTACTTCCCCATTAAAGTACAACTAAAGGCAAAACTTCTCTCTTCATTTTGGACAGAGTGGAGATGGATTAGAGCACCTGTCAGTTTATATTGCTGTCTGTGCCCCCATTGCGAAGATTCATCCTCTCTATGTGTCCTGTTTACCATTATCATTGAAAGTAAAAGAAAATCACAAATTTTGGGTTGTCCCCAGAAAGGTAACAGAGGGGAAATCTTCCAATGGGGACACTAGTTCTGGTGACCCGTGGGACCCCAAGGGATTCCCTTTATTTGCAGGGATTTCCTTTCACTTCCTGTTTTGGCTATGGGACAGAACGTGAAGGTAAATCTCCTCAATGGGATACAGATGGCATAAAAATAAACTGACAGGAGTTAAAACTCTCCCTTACTCTATCCAAAATGAAAAACAAAGCTGCTTGCTGTGGGGGCAGGAGGGAGGGGCCAGGGGCAGCGAAGAGGGACCTTAGAAAAGGAGGATCCGGGCTGCCCTGTGCAAACCAACTGCACAGAGGAGGTAAGTATAACATGTTTGTTATTTTTTTTTTTTTAAACAAGACTTTACAATCACTTTAACCACTTAAGGACCGCCTCCTGCACATATACGTCGGCAGAATGGCATGGCTGGGCACAAGCACGTACAGGTACGTCCTCTTTAAAGCGGAGTTCCACCTAAAAATGGAACTTCCGCTTAATCCACTCCTTCCCCCCTTACATGCCACATTTGGCATGTAATTTTTTTTGGGGGGGTAGTGGGGGGGGGGGGGTCAGGAGGAGTGGGACTTCCTGTCCCACTTCCTCCTTCCGCCGAGGGGCTGGTGAGGCGATTAGCTTAATCGCCTTATTGCAGCCCCTCCCTGTAGGCGAGCGCATGCGCAGTGGGTGACCGGCCGTGAAGCCGAAAGCTGTCACTGCCGGGTGCCCACACTAGGAATGAAGAGGGGGGGCGAGGCGCGGAACCCCGGCCGGCGTGTCGCTGGAACCGTGGAGCAGGTAAGTGTCTGTTTATTAAAAGCCAGCAGCTACACTTTTTGTAGCTGCTGACTTTTAATAAACTTAAAAAAAGGCTGGAACACCCCTTTAAGTGCCCAGCCGTGGGCGCGCTCCCGCGACCCGGTCCGAAGCTCCGTGACCGCGGGACCCGCGGAACCGATCGACGCTGGAGTCCCGCGATCGGTCCCCGGAGCTGAAGAACGGGAAGAGCCATGTGTAAACACAGCTTCCCCGTTCTTCACTGTGGCGCCGTCATCGATCGTGTGTTCCCTTTTATAGGGAACCACAATCAATGACGTCACACCTACAGCCACACCCCCCTACAGTTAGAAACACAGATGAGGCCATACATAACCCCTTCAGCGCCCCCTAGTGGTTAACTCCCAAACTGCAATTGTCATTTTCACAGTAAACAATGCATTTTAAAGCGGGGGTTCACCCTGTTAAAAAAAAAAAAAAATGTTTTTTTTTATTATTCCATTACTTTCGGCATCGTAGCGCGAGCTACGGTATGCCGGTCCTAAATTTTTAATCCCCGTACTCACTGTGCTATCGTTGATTGAAGAATCCGGGGAATGGGCGTTCCTATGGTGAGAGAAGGTGATTGACGGCCGGCCCTGGCACGTCACGCTTCTCCGGAAATAGCCGAAATAGGCTTGGCTATTCACGGCGCCTGCGCATAGCCTGTGCGCAGGCGCTGTGAATAGCCGAGACCTACTCCGGCTGTCTTCGGGGAGCGTGACGTGCCAGAGCCGGCCGTCAATCATCCTCCCTCTCCATAGGCACGCCCATTCCCCGCGGGAGTCGGATTCTTCAATCAACAATAGCACAGTGAGTACGGGGATTAAAAATTTAAGACCGGCATACCGTAGCTCGCGCTACGATGCCGAAAGTAATGGAATAATGGGGTGAAGGAGGGTGAACTACCGCTTTAAATGCATTTTTTGCTGTGAAAAGGACAATGGTCCCAAAAATGTGTCAAAATTGTCCGAAGTGTCCGCCATAATGTCGCAGTCACGAAAAAAAAAAATCGATGATCGCCGCCAAAAAAAAAAAGATTAATAAAAATGCAATAACACTATCCCCCATTTTGTAAACGCTATAAATTTTGCACAAACCAACCGATAAACGCTTATTCCGATTTTTTTTACCAAAAATAGGTAAAAGAATACGTATCGGCCTAAACTGAGGAAACATTTTTTATATATATATATTTTTGGGGGATATTTATTATAGCAAAAAGTAAAAAATATTGAATTTTTTTCAAAATTGTCGCTCTATTTTTGTTGTCCGGGTCTTAAGTGGTTAACGGATAAGTTCACCTTTCA
>NC_053497.1:121214768-121314935 GCF_905171775.1 Rana temporaria
TAACATGTTACATGTTGTACCTATATTCAGGGTCTAACATGTTATGAATGCACTGGCCCCCGCACCTCCCGCTCCACCCACTAGCTGTCAAAAAAAAAAATTTAAATGGCCGTGCGGGGCTCCACCCACCCGGCTGCATTACTCTTTTACAGCGCTCTGTGAATGGAAACCTACAAGGTCTGTCAACCGTTGCGGCTGTCGGCTTGTAGTTTTCAGTGAACTACCACGGCACTGTGTTAGTTAATTCATTCTGTCAGCATGTACCGGCTTCCTCATACGAGGTACAAGCAAACCAATACACTGATAGATCTGCAGGAGACCTGCATTGCACCAGCGATCTGCTTTCCAGGCTCCTGCAACAAAAACTAATAAATGCAAAAAAAAAAATGTGCATTTATTATTTTTTTCTGAAAAGGAGAAACTTATCCTTTAACCACTTAATAACCAGTCTCCGTCGTTATACATCAGAATTTTGACGTGGAAAACCGTTGTTATGGCAGATAGCTGCCATTACCCCAGTATCCTCTTAAACGCCAGACGGCTGGCTTTCAGATAAAAGTGGTCTCTGTGGTTCTCCGATTCGCCACAAGACCACTTCTATCGGTGGGAGAGGTCACCTCCCGCCACGCTCCGCTTGTCTCCGCTGTTTACCGGAGCCGTCGGTAGCGACAGAGACAATCGAGTCCTCTCCCCTGTGAGACTGGATGCTGAGTGAGGGAAAGATGGCCCCTACTCGAATGACGGAAGCAACGTCAAACGTCACTTCCGCACAATGGTCCTAAAGGGGATTTTTTTTTTTTTTTATTGCATTGAAAAAGGGGTTGTAAAGGTAAAAAATGTTTTCCCTAAATAGCTTCCCTTACCTTAGTGCAGTCCTCCTTCACTTACCTCATCCTTCCATTTTGCTTTTAAATGTCCTTATTTCTTCTGAGAAATCCTCACTTCCTGTTCTTCTGTCTGTAACTCACCACAGTAATGCAAGGCTTTCTCCCTGGTGTGGAGTGTCGTGCTCGCCCCCCTCCCTTGGACTACAGGAGAATCAGGACGTTCTTTACGTTGCAGATCGAGATGTGTGTTAGTGGGCATCCTGACTTTCCCGTAGTCCAAGGGAGGGGGCGAGCACGACACTCCACACCAGGGAGAAAGCCTTGCATTACTGTGGTGAGTTACAGACAGAAGAACAGGAAGTGAGGATTTCTGAGAAGAAATAAGGACATTTAAAAGCAAAATCTAAGGATTTGGTAAGTGAAGGAGGACTGCACTAAGGTAAAGGAAGCCATTTAAGAAAAAGAAAAATTAACTTTACAACCCATTTAAGTCTAATGGTGACATCTGACGTCTTTTTAACTTCAGATCTCACATTAAAGAGATTCTATTACAAGTAGGGATGCACCGATATATCGGTGGCCGATACATATCGGCCGAAAATAGCATTTTGGGTCCCTGCCGAAACACATTACAATTGCCGATAATGAACGCCCACCGTGGGTGGTACAATTTGGTCTAGGAGGGGGCGCAATTAACTGACTGAGGTGACCAGCACTTTCTTAATGAAAAAATGGCAGATAAAAAAAAAATGTTATCTGCCATTTTTTCACAGTGGCACAGTGAGGCTGAAATTGATGTTTTTTTTGGTAGTCAGAGAAGGCAAGCATGGCTCAGTAACACACAAACGTTTAAAAAAATAAAAAATAAAACTTTGTGTGTTATTGAGCCATGCTTGCCTTCTCTGAATACCAAAAAACACATTAATTGCAGCCTCACTGTGCCATCACATGCAGCCACTGTGCCAACACACGTCGCCACTGTGCCCATCAAACGCAGCCACTGTGCCCATCAAACGCAGCCACTGTGCCCATCAAACGCAGCCACTGTGCCATTATTAAAAAAATTGAAATAGGGGGGAAAAAAAGAAAAGTAATTTTCGGTTTCGGATTAATTTTTTTTTTTTTTCAGTTTCGTTTCTGAAATTTCCATTTCGGTGCACCCCTAATTACAAAGGATGTTTACATTTCCTGTAATAGGAATAAAAGTGACCCAAATTAAAAAAAATGATTTTTTAACAAGGACAGTGTAAAAAAAAAAAAAAAAAGTAAAAAAAAAAATGTAAAGCGCATCGTCCCGCCCCACCGATCTTGCGCGCAGAAGCGAATGCATACGCAAGTCGCGCCCGCATATGAAAACGGTGCTCAAACCACACATGTGAGGCATCGCCGCGATCGTTAGAGAGCGAGAGCAATAATTATAGCACTAGACCTTCTCCGTAACTCATAACTGGTATCCTGTAGACATTTTTATACGTTGCCAATGGAGATTTAGGTGCCAAAGTTTATCGCCATTCCACGAGCGGGCTTTTGAAGCATGACATGCTGGGTATCAATTTACTCGCAATAACATTATCTTTCACAATATAGAAAAAAAAAAGTGGGCTAACTTTATTGTTTTCTTTTAGTTCAAAATAGTGTATTTTTTCCCAAAATAACTGCTTGTAACTAGGGCTGCAACTAACGATTATTTTCATAATCGATTAGTTGGCCGATTATTGTTTCGATTAATCGGATATAGCCTTAAAAAAAAAATTTTGCATTTTTAAATTTTTTGTGGCCAATTTGTTGTTGGGCAGATTACAAAACACAAATTGCCGCAAAGACACATTACATGCTTTTCTGGAGCTTCTCCATTGAAGTATATTGAACCAAAAAAAAACAAAATAGCACCGTTTTGCGTTAAAAAGTCCCCGCCCCTTTCCAAATACGCAGCAGCTGAAATCAAATCATGGATGTGAACGTGTCCCAAAGGAAAACATGTAAATGCACTGTAGTGTGTTTCTGCAAAAAGCACCAAAAAACAGAGGTGTGACCCCAGGCCTGAGATGTCTAGTAACATAATGGGGTTAAAAAAACAAAAATAAGTACAAAAAGAGCAAATAATCGCTCATTTTTTACTGTGGGACAGTGAAAGTAATATTTACAGTAGCAATTTGCTTTTTTGTACTATAAAGAGCAAATTTTTGTTTTTTTAACCCCATTATGTTACTGGCCGATTAATCGATTATGAAAATTGTAATCGATTAATTTCATAATCGATTAGTTGTTTCGGCCCTACTTGTAAGACCGCTGTGCAAATGCGGTGTGACAAAGTATTGCAATGATCACCATTTTATTCTCTAGGATGTCTGAAAAAAAATATATTTTTTTTTATTTTTGTTTTAGACATCCTAGAGAATATATATATGTGTATGTGTATATATATATATATATATATATATATATATATATATATATATATATATAAAATATATGTTCGGGCATTCTAAGTAAATTTCTAGCAAAAAAATAAATAAAATTGATTTTAACTTGTAAACAACAAATCTCAAAAAGAGGCTCGGTCCAGAAGTGGTTAAAGCTAAAAAAAAACAAAAACAATAAAATAAAATAGTGTTGTCTTTAGGTATTCTTTAAATTAAGCTTTGTCATTACTTCTCTCACATCCAATAATTTGTTTCACAAATTGGCTCTTAAATGATCGCTTGCAATCATGTATGCATATAGGTCATCTGACACTTATATTGCAAGCGCTAATTGTTAGGGCCAGATCATAACGGAATCGCACAGGAATGCCTGCTCCCCTGCTGTGCAATTTTGCAGCCTGTTCATTTGAATGAGCTGAAGTTGCGCTGGAAAGAAAAAAAAAAAACACACTACTGTACTGAATCTTATGGTAGTGCAGTGCTATGCGATCTGGTGCCTGAAAATGCACTGCAATTGGAGGCGGAGTCTTGCGTGGATGAACAGCCTGCTACATGGGAATAACCTAAGTGGCGACTCGTTTTTGGTTGGATGAGAGCGAGTATTCCCTCTGATGTGAAGTGCCTTGGAGAAAGTTTATAGCTGGCGGATCTTGTCAATGACACTACATGCATCCAGTAGGAGGATCATCATAAAGTAAACAACGCGTTTTGCTATATATTAGACAACATCTGAGTCTGGTGGGTTCGCACTTCATGTTTTGATGGAGGCGAGACGCTGCAGGTGAAGAATTTTCAACTGCTGATCACTATTGTTCACATATGAACTTTTATCCTTTATATATTATTTTAATGGACATTTTTGCACTGTGTATGGGATATAATTATAACATATTATATAGTAAATATTTAAGTGCTGCATTTTTCTTTATAACTGCGATTGTGATCTGCGTTTTGGGTGCCGTTAACAACGTATTGGCAGTGAATTTGGAATGCGGTGCGGGAAATGCACACAGAATGCACCTTTCCTGCGCTGCGTTCCGGTATGAAGGACTCCCACAGAGAGCAATAAAAGCCAGACAGAGGCTCTAACCCCCTCCCCTAAATACCTGCGATTTTGGTGGTGCCTCAGTCCTCGATCGCCCCCTGTATGTGTCCCAGCCGATCACCAGGACAGGAGGAGAGGAGATCTATCCAGGCAAAGGAACAACATCCTGGCAGAGAGTCTATACATACTAATGCTGTGCCCGCATTTTTGATTATACCAGCAGCATGGCATATTAGTCTGTAGTTCCCTCACATACTTCATTTAAAGTCCCGCTCTCCTTCGCTCTTTTTTTCATTAGTCTGCCTGTACTGACAGGGCATGCTGGTCTCTGTAGTCCCACAGCAGCAACCAAGCCACAGGTTACCTAGCAATGAGCTATGACAGACACAAGACAGCCACCCACATGAACCCATCACCCCAGAGGAGAACAATAACAGATAATGCCAGAGATAGATAGGCAGGTACTCACTGCTGGGGGCCACAGGGACTCTCAGGGGCCCCTCACTGTTCTCCTTCTGCCTGCAGATTCACTGCTTCAGCCATGGACTGCAGGCGCTTCCGGGTCCTTTCCAGTCATGTGACTCGCTTACCAAAACAGTCAGTGAGAGCCCCCTGGAGGCCACCTAGAATACTGCATGCAGGTTGTGCTGTATCAACTTCCAACATTACATTTTGCCTATAATAAATAAGTCTTACCTATAGGTAGTTTAACCACTTAGTGGAGTTTCACCCAAAAAAAAAATTTTTAACATTAGATTCAGCCGAGTTGTCCTAATGACAATCGGCTGTTTTTTTTCCCCGTACATAACGTATTTTCACCGCCGCTTCCGAGTATGTCTTCTGCGGGACTGGGCGTTCTTATCTGATTGACAGGCTTCCGACCGTCACATACTACGCATCACGAGTTGCCGAAAGAAGCCGAACGTCGGTGCGCAGGCGCCGTATAGAGCCGCACCGACGTTCGGCTTCATTCGGCAATTCGTGACGCGCTGTATGCGACGGTCGGAAGCCTGTTAATCAGATAGGAACACCCAGTCCCGCAGAAGACATACCCCGGAAGCGGCGGTGAAATACGGTATGTACAAAAAAAAAAAAAAAACAGCCGATTGTCATTAGGACAACTCGGCTGAAAATAATGTTAAAAATGTATTTTTGGGTGAACCCCCGCTTTAAGGACCAGGTCTATTTTTCAAACCTATTGTTTACAAGTTAACATCTGTGGGGTTTTTTTTGCTAGAAAGTTACTTAGAAACCCCAAATGTTATATATATATTTTTTAGGTACCGTTGAGAATAAATGATGAAAAGGGCGCAACAAGTGTAAAATAATGTCCATATGATAACCAAGTAATTGATAAAATAATGTCCATATGATAACCAAGTAATTGATAAAAAAAAAAGTTAAGATAAATGCATATGTAGATGTAGCACTACCCCTGAAGGAGCTGCTGGATACGTTTTGGGTTTGCACGTCACCTTTTAAGCTTCGTTGTCAGGGTATGGAAGGGTATGTCAGGGTATGGATCAAAAATTCATTGATAAATGCAATGTCCAGACAGATGTAAAACCTTCAAAAGTTGGTTTTATTTTCACTGCAGGATAACTTGAACAAGAGAAAGTAGAAGGGAGGAGAAGAGTAGGGGAAGGTTCAGGCACACGGTACAGAATGCTCAAAAATAGTCAATCAGTCCCCACTCTCAACTATTGAGTGGGTATTGCTCACCCGGATAGTCCCCTCTCACATGGCCTGGCAACCGGGATGACGCACAAACTAATGTCCAGACGGTCTCTGCCACAGACTGTTGTGGAATGAACTCAGATACTATAGAACTCCCAGAGCACAAGGCAACAAACTTCTATGCTTTTTGATCCTGTGGGACCCTTGGCAGCTATATATACATATATATATATATATATATATATATATATATATATATATATACAGACCAAAAGTTTGGACACACCTTCTCATTCAAAGAGTTTTCTTTATTTTCATGACTATGAAAATTGTAGATTCACACTGAAGGCATCAAAACTATGAATGAACACATGTGGAATTATACATAAAAAAAGTGTGAAACAACTGAAAATATATTTCATATTCTAGGTTCTTCAAAGTAGCCACCTTTTGCTTTGATTACCGCTTGGCACACTCTTGGCATTCTCTTGATGAGCTTCAAGAGGTAGTCACCTGACGCAGCACCCCATCACTCTCCTTCTTGGTCAAATAGCCCTAAGGCCTTGTACACACGGTCGGACGGACCGGACCGTTTTCATCGGACATGTCCGCTGCCGGATTTTGGTCTGATGTGTGTACACACCATCAGACTAAAATCCCTGTGGACAGTGAACGCGGTGACGTGGCCGCGACGTGGCCGCGATGATGACGCGTCGACGTGCGCGACCCTGGAAGGTCAATGCTTCCACGCATGCGTCGAATCACTTCGACGCATGCAAGGGATTTCGGCCCAGCAGACATGTCCGATGAGTTGTACTAACCATCGGACATGTCCGACGGACATGGTTCCAGCGGACATGTTTCTTAGCATGCTAAGAAACATTTGTCCGCTGGAAACCTGTCCGCTAGGCCGAGGAATCCGGTCCGGTCGGCCGTACAGACGATCGAACATGTCCGCGGAAACTGGTCCGCGGACCAGTTTCAGCAGACATGTTCGGTCGTGTGTACGAGGCCTTACACAGCCTGGAGGTGTGTTTGGGGTCATTGTCCTGTTGAAAAATAAATGATGGTCCAACTAAACGCAAACCGGATGGAATAGCATGCCGCTGCAAGATGCTGTGGTAGCCATGCTGGTTCAGTATGCCTTCAATTTTTAATAAATCCCCAACAGTGTCACCAGCAAAGCACCCCCACACCATCACACCTCCTCCTCCATGCTTCACGGTGGGAACCAGGCATGTAGAGTCCATCCGTTCACCTTTTATGCATCGCACAAAGACACGGGGGTTGGAACCAAAGATCTCAAGTTTGGACTCATCAGACCAAAGCACAGATTTCCACTGGTCTAATGTCCATTCCTTGTGTTCTTTAGCCCAAACAAGTCTCTTCTGCTTGTTGCCTTTCTTTAGCAGTGGTTTCCTAGCAGATATTCTACCATGAAGGCCTGATTCACACAGTCTCCTCTTACCAGTTCTAGAGATGTGTCTGCTGCAAAAGGTGGAAGAACCTAGAATATGAAATATATTTTCAGTTGTTTCACACTTTTTTGTTATGTATAATTCCACATGTGTTCATTCATAGTTTTGATGCCTTCAGTGTGAATCTACAATTTTCATAGTCATGAAAATAAAGAAAACTCTTTGAATGAGAAGGTGTGTCCAAACTTTTGGTCTGTACTATATATATATATATATATATATATATATATATATATATATATAATTTTTTCTTTATTTAGGACACAAGATACAGGTGGGTATATTACAGATGAAATACAGTTCCTCAGGTAAAACTCAGATAAATCTAAAATGAAATCACCTACAGCCATTGCAATATAATGCATGAACATAGAAGCCATTTTCAAGGAAGGCCAAACTCCTGAGGAAAGTCAGAGTCATGACCAAGATAAATGAAGACCACACCTGCAAGGCCCCTTACTTTTAACCAGGGCTTTTTTTCAGGGGGAACTTGGGGGAACTCAGTTCCACCACCTCTGGCTCAGACCCTTTGGCGCCTGCTCACCACAATCACTTGTAAACACAGAAGTCTAGTTTCTGTGTTTACAAGTGACAGCTCTGTACTCTGTGTGTAACCCCCCCTGAACTCTGCTCTCTGTATGTAATGCAATCCTGGTATTTAATGCCCCTTTAAGACCCTTCTACTGTTTGTGAAATTTGAATGGGGTCGTGGTTGAGTTCCTGCACCTATTTTTTGAGAAAAAAAGCTCTGCTTTTAACTATATAAAATTTGTCTTGTAACAAAGAAGAAAAAGGAGGAAAATAATTAGGCCCCGTTCAGATCTTGCGTTATATTCCAGTTTGAAGGAGTTTATACACGTTTCCATGTTGACACTTCAAAAAGCTGCCCTATGTGCACTTGTCACCCAAAAGAAGCTTCTGCGCTTTATTGGGCTACAAGCTTCACATGATTTTTAAACAGTTATTTTGCCACAATTATGCAACAAACAACTTGTCCGTAGTAGACATTGACAACACTGATGTGGAAAAGAGTGAACAAGATATATTTCACATGTGAAGTCCTCTTGTGATGCAAGTGGTTCACACCATAAAGATATCCCTCCACCACATAAAATGCACACTTACCAAATAGCAAGCGTTATACCGCTTGTGGCGTAATACCCTGCCAGGGCCTTAATCCTCATGGGAGAAAACAGATGGCAACTCGTATCCGGGCACACTGCTCAGAGGTGAAGCAAAGATAGATGGTCTTAGCTCTTTCCAGGATCCAAGGAACACAAATCTCTTTCAGAGAATGTGCTCAAAAGGATAACCCAAAATAGAAGAACTCGCCATAGTATAAAACCAACAACATATTTATTGTATAAAAAGAAATGCACATCTAGGAGCATGTACAACAACATGTGTATTAAATCAGGCTGGCTAATGCAAACGCCAGTCCTTCCTGGATCGTGACAGCGTGGTGACAGCAGCACGTCCCTCCTACTGACGCGTTTCATCACATTTGACGTCGACCTGGGGTCAACACATAATTTCTCTTGCACATGATTGAATGATGGAAGTCAGCAGAGCTTCTGCTCATTTACTAAGCTCTGGAGCAATTGCAGCTGCACTTTGCAAAGTGCACAGTGTATTTTCCTTTAGTAATTCCACCCCTTAGTTCTCTGGATTGAGACAAGTACACACTAAAGAGGGATATGCTTTGTTCATTATTCATGTCTGGGGTTTACAACCACTTAAAGGAGTTCTCCAAGCTAAAACTTTTAACCCCCGCTGTGCCCGGGCTGTAAAACTATACAAAATAAACTTTCACTTACCTGCCTACGATCCCCCGTTGTTCCGATATCGCCGTCCCGTTCTCCGGTCCCGGTCTCTTCCACTTCCTGCGGGTCGGTGACTCATAGTGCGCTCAGCCTATCAGCGGCCGCAGCAATGTCCCGTCGCGGCCGCTGATAGGCTGAGCGCACTGTGAGTCACCGACCCGCAGGAAGTGGAAGAGACCGGGACCGGAGAACGGGACGGCGATATCGGAACAACGGGGGATCGTAGGCAGGTAAGTGAAAGTTTATTTTGTATAGATTTACAGCCCGGGCACAGCGGGGGTTAAAAGTTTTAGCTTGGAGAACTCCTTTAAAGGAGCACCTACAAATAAGTGTATGAAGAATGATCATGTGTTTTGTACAGTAATCAAGTGGAAATGTTAGTGACATCAATAAATAATTCATGGAAAGCACACACATCTCTTTAATAATAATGGTAAGTACTGTATCTGAATGATATTATATGTGAACAGACATTGAGGGCCAGATTCACGTAGAATTCCGGCAGGGTAACGTATTGCATTTACGTTACACCGCCGCAAGTTTTATGGGCAAGTGCTTGATTCACAAAGCACTTGCCTGTAAACTTGCGGCGGCGTAGCGTAAATCCGTCAGGCGCAAGCCCGCCTAATTCAAACGGGGTGTGTATCATTTAAATTAGGCGCGTTCCCGCGCCGAACGTGCTGCGCATGCTCCGTTTTGAAATTTCCCGCCGTGCTTTGCGCGAAATGACGTCGCACCGACGTAATTTTTTGAATGTCGACGTGAGTTACGTCCTTTTCTATTTACGGACGACTTACGCAAAAAAAAAAAATTTGAATTTCGACGCGGGAACGACGGTCATACTTTAACATGGCAAGTCTAAAGATAGGCCACGAAATACCAGCTTTAACTATACGCCGGGAAAAGCCGACTAGCGACGACGTAAGAGAATGCGACGGCCGCGCGTACCTTCGTGAATCGCCGTAAACAGTTAATTAGCATACCCGACACGGAAAACGATGCAAACTCCACCCAGCGGGCGCCGAAGTATTACACCTACGATCCGAAGGCGTACGAAGCCGTACGCCTGTCGGATCGAAGCCAAAAGCCGTCGTATCTTGGTTTAAGGATTCAAACTAAAGATACGACGCGGCAAATTTGAAAATACGCCGGAGTATCAGTAGATACTCCGGCGTATTTCTTCTGTGAATCTGGCCCTGACTCTTTAATGTCATGAGAATCTATGCAACCAATAGTACATATAGAATGACAATAGATACATTGGGATTGTATGTAAAGGCATGTATAATTATACATTTTGATATACTAATGTTAAAGGGGTTGTAAAGGCTCGTCTTTTATTTTCTAAATTGGTTCCTTTAAGCTAGTGCATTGTTGGCTCACTTATGTTTTCCTTCCATTTCCCTTCTAAAAAAAAAAATCTGTGTTTGAATTTCTCACTTCCTGTTTCTCCTCAGTAAGCTTTCCACCATCATCCGAGTGGTGGAAAGTCATTTAGAACAACTTACTGAACACCTTACTGAGGAGGAACAGGAAGTGAGAAATTCAGACACAGAAAAAAAACATTTAGAAGGGAAATTGAAGGAACAGGTAAGTGAACCAACAATGCACTGGCTTAAAGTAGCCTATTTAGAAAATAAAAAACAAACCTTTACAACCCCTTTAACTTTGTTGTATGTTTGAAATGTTGTAAAATTGAAAAACTTTGAATAAAAAATTAAAAAGTGAAAAAAAAAAAAATGACAATAGATGTGGAAGTGGATGTGAAAAAACAAGTGGATTAGGCACGGTTACAGTTGACAGTCATCCACAGCGGCTTTATTGACAACAGAAAAACAGATTATTGATTAAGGCAATGTATATAGTGCAGCAAGCCGCATTAACCAATCAGACTTAATCAGTGATCTACCTCCAGTGCAGTAAAATCTGACTGGGTTGCTGTGGGCAACTACCCATATATGGGTTTTATATAAATGGGCCAAACACAGTCTGATTTTGTTTCAAAGATTCGATTTTTTTGGATCATAATTTTTTACAACTGTGTTATAATGCAAGAGCCTACCCAAATATTCCAAACAATTATATCCAGTCAGGCAGACCCTCGCACAGTTGTGGTAAAATATCATGACAGATCAGTGACCGATAAAGTGTAAACAATTTTGAAATGTGTGGTGCCAACCAGGGCTCAAGTCCTGCGGGAGCGCGTGGGAACGGAGTTCCTGCACTTTTTTCACAGCAGGAACGCAGTTCCCTTTGCAGGACTAGAGCAGCCGAGCCGCCCAAGCTAATCCTTCACTAAGCGGCGATGCCCAGCTCAAGTCACTGTCAGGGGCAGGCGAACCTTAGTAATCCTTTGTTATTGGCTGCTTCCTGTATATGGATTCATCAAGTAGTGTGCAGGTATTCCATCACTTCCTCGATGCCGCAATGTCTCCTGGGAGCTATTGTCATTGTTCCCAGGAGACATTGCAGAGGTCTGCCGCGAGTTATCACGGGATTTAGAAAGAACTTGCTTGCTCCTGGGAACAATGACAAAAGCTCCCAGGAGACATTGCGGCATCGAGGAAGTGATGGAATACCCGCACACTACTTGATGAATCCATATACAGGAAGCGGGCAGTAACATAAAGGATTATTAAGGTACAGTGGATCGGAAAAAAATACAGTAATTATGCATATGAGCGTATCATTTTTTTTTTTTCCGTGGAGGAGTGGGTCTTGGGTGGGAGTTCCCACACTTTTTTCCCCAGGACTTGACCCCTGGTGCCAACATTAAACCTGTTGGATCAATAAAATTGACAACAATGGCCCAGATTCAGGTAGAGCCGCGCAATATTTGCGTGGGCAAAGGGCAATGATTTTTGTTCTGCGCCCACGCAAATATTTCGATTTGCCCGCGATTCACGGAGCAGGGCGCTATGCTAATTTGCCCTGCGTAAGGGCGCCTAATGTAAATGATCCCGCCGGGGGCAGGAATCATTTAAATTAGGCGCGCTCCCGCGCCGAGCGAACAGCGCATGCTCCGTCGGGAAACTTTCCCGACGTGCATTGCGGCAAATGACGTCGCAAGGACGTCATTTGCTTCTAAGTGAACGTGAATGGCGTCCAGCGCCATTCACGAATCACTTACGTAAACGACGTGAAATTCAAATTTCACGAGCGGGAAGGGTGGCTATACTTTAGCATTGGCTGCGCCTACTATGAGTAGGAGCAGCCTTATGCTAAAGTCGCCGTACGGAAACTCCGTACCTTGCGTGCGCAGGGCCCGCGCAACTTTTGTGAATCGGTGTTAGTATGCAATTTGCATACTATACACAGATCACAATGGCCGCGCCCCCTAGCGGCCAACACAAGAATGCAGCCTGAGATATGAAGGCATAAGGAGGCTTATGCCTGTCATATCTTAGGCTGCAGTCGGTGTAACAAGGTGCCTGAATCAGGAGCACTCGTTACACCGGAGCAAGTAAGCACTTGCGCCGCGCAACCTATGGTTGCGCAGGCGCAAGTGCTTCTTGAATCTGGGCCAAGATAGTTATCTGCCTATTAACTCTATCCAAATAGTATCCAGACAGGTAGAAACTCACACTGCACAATTGTTGGCAGAATTGCATAATCTGACAAATAAAATTGGAACAATATCTGACTGTGTGTGCCATCATCTAGAAGTTCAGTGGTTCTTTATTGATCAGAAGGGTCTCAGAGTAGATTTGATCAGGAGGCGAAGCACAGGGAGCAACATTCCTGGCATATGTCCAGACAGTCTGAGGAGCGGCAGCCCTCATTCAGTATGGCGCATCCGGGGTCACAGGGCATTAGCCTGGAACAGCATAACCCATCAGGACACAGACATCCACAGAGAATCCTTTCACTGCATAGGCCACAGCTGACACATCCGAGGAGACTGGAGCACAGGATGGAGAGCTCACAGAACAGCCAAGCCAAGAGGCAGCGGGCACACCTGTCTATAGAGAGAAATATTAGTGCAAATGTGTGAAAAGAAGCACAAGGTACCATTCTGTGTCACCACCTGTACTTGGGCATTTAGGCCTCATGCACACAGGGGGCCAGATCCACGTAGAGGATCGTAATTTTATTCCGGCGTAGCGTATCATAGTAACGCTACGCCGCCGCAACTTTGAGAGGCAAGTGCTGTATTCACAAAGCACTTGCCTCTAAAGTTACGGTGGCGTAGCGTAAATCTGCCGACGTATGGGCGCGAAATTCAAATGTTAAAGATGAGGGCGTGTTTTATGTTAATTTTACTTGACCCGACGTAAATGACGTTTTTTTCTGAACGGCACATGCGCCGTCCGTGGGGGTATCCCAGTGCGCATGCTCGAAATGAACCCGCTACAAGACAATGCTTACGACGTAAACGTCATTCTACACAAAGCCCTATTCGCGAACGACTTACGCAAACGACGTAAAATTTTCAAAATTCGACGCGGGAACGACGTCCATACTTAACATAGGATATGCCTCATATAGCAGGGGTAACTATACGCCGAAAAAAGCCTTACGGAAACAACGTAAAAAAATGCGCCGGCCGGACGTACGTTTGTGGATCGCCGTATCTAGCTAATTTGCATACTCGACGCGGAAATGTCACCTAGCGGCCAGCGGAAATATGCACCTTAGATCCGACGGCGTACTAAGATGTACGCCAGTCGGATCTAGCCCAGCTTCAGGCGTATCTTGTTTTGTGGATACAAAACAAAGATACGCCGGAGCAACCAGTTTTTTTCGACAATTCTTGTCAAGCCTACCTTGCATACACACGATCATGAAAAAACAACACGTACGACGGCACTATAAAGGGGAAGTTCCATTCGGATGGCGCCACCATTGGGCTGCTTTAGCTGATTTCGTGTTAGTAAAAGTTTGAGACGATTCGCGCTTTTCAGTCTTCGTGCTTTTCAGTCTGTTACAGCGTGACGAATGTGCTATCTCCATTACGAATGCTAGTTTTACCAGAACGAGCGCTCCCGTCTCATAACTTGCTTCTGAGCATGCACATTTTATTCACGTCGTTAAAGCCTACACAAAACCGTTTTTCACGACGTGAAAAACGACGTGAAAATTTAGAGCATGTTCTAAATTTTTAATGCCCATTTTTCACGTCGAGAAAAATGCTCTGGAGTCTACACACGGTTGTTTTTAATGACCATTTTAAAAAATTGCATTTGGAAGTATCTCACCAAATATAACATTTTTGTTGCAGGAGATGCCCAAAATCTGACTTAGCCCAGACTTCTAGTAAAATGAGTAAAATGAGTAAGCGATTCACACAAGCAGGAAATTACATTTCTGGGGTGGGGGGCTGGTCTGTACACCAGGGGGCAGATCCACGTACCTTCACGTAAGAATCCGCCGAGTGCAGCGTATCTAAGATACACTACGCCGCCGTAACTTTTATTTTATTTTTTCAAATCCACAAAGAATGCGTGCCGTAAGTTACGGCGTCGTAGTGTACCTTTGGCGGCGTAATGGCACGCCATTCAAATATCTGTGATGGGGGCGTGTTTTATGTAAATACGTCGTGACCCGGCGTAAACAACGTTTTTTTTAACTGCGCATGCGCCGTCCGTGGGAGTATCCCAGTTCGCATGCTCGAAATTAAACCGGAACAAGCCAATGCTTACGACGAGTGACGTCATTCTACGCAAATCCCTATTCGCGAACGACTTACGCAAACAACATAAAAAATTCAAAATGCGAGGCGGGAACGACGGCCATACTTAACATTGAGTACGCCTCATAATAGCAGCTTTAACTATACGCCGGAAAAAGCCGAACGCAAACGACGTAAAAAAATGCGCCGGCCGGACGTACGTTCGTGGATCGCCATAACTAGCTAATTTGCATACTCGACGCGAAATTAGACGGAAACGCCACCTATCGGCCGGCGGAAAAAATGCACCTAAGATGCGACTGCGTACTAAGAAGTACGCCTGTCGGATCGATCCCAGATGCCGTCGTATCTTGTTTTGTAGATACAAAACAAAGATACGACGCGGGAAATTTAAAATTACACCGGCGTATGAATAGATAGGCCGGCGTAATGCTTTTGTGGATCTGCCCCCATCTGTGTATTATTGCATTTTACAGAAAGCTGCAGATTGAAAAGGAAAGGTTATTTTAATAATATTTACATACAATATGACTTGTGTAGCAATTGTATATGCAATGTTATTATTTTGTTTCTATATTTTCCCCCTCACGAAAGTGGAGTTACCCTTTCACTTTGAATAAACAATCATGCGGGAGGAAGAATGGAAAAAAATGAAAATTGAATGACAGATACAGTAATTTTCCTTTCCTGACGAGCTCCATGTCAGGACAGCTGGGTATGCCCCCCCCCCTTAAGCCACCTCCCCCCCTTGGTTCCAGGACCCAACTCATAAATTTGAACCCACCTGTAGCCTCAGTGTTCCGTAACTAGTCCTACCAAGCTGGGTGGGAATTGTGCTGACATGGAGCTTGTACGAAAAGGAAAATTACTGTAAATATCTGTCATTAAATTTTCAGATTTCCCTGACGGCTCCATGCAGTGCCGATTGGGCAGCGGGAACACAGCGGCTCTCCTGTTCCTCTCCGTTCCTCCCCTGCACAGGTAGGCTGAATGGTGGGCACAAGGCTGCATTTGGTGGGCACTGGGCACAAGGCTGCATTGGTGGGCACAAGGCTGCATCATGGTGGGCACTGGGAAGAAGGCTGCATTTTGTGGGCACAAGGCTGCATTTGGTGGGCATAAGGCTGCATAGTGAGCACTGGGCACAAGGCTAATGGTTTACATAGCTCACGGCATCGTGGGTCAGGTAGAGGGCCCCTTAGCAGAATTTTGCTTGGGGCCCCAGGGAGGTCAGGATCGGCATTGGCTCCATGTCAGCACAGCTGGGAACTAACTAGCCACACAAAGGAGGAATAATGCAAACTACTCCTTAATACTGGCTAAAAGCAGAAGGCCGGATGCCTTTATCAAACTCAACTGTCATTAAGACTGCTTCTTTACAGTAATGAGCTATGAACGTATATATTACGCCACCGTAGCTGCCTTGCAGATCGTCTCTGGGAACACTCAGTCTGCTGCCGCTCACAAGGACAAGGCCCCTCTAGTGGAAAATTCTGTGATCCCCCTGTGTGCCAGTGATTGCGCATCAACCCTTTCAACTTGTTGACCAAGGAGATGAGCTTCAGCAACCGAGAGGCAATAATCTTGTTGGAAGCCGTGAAGTCATTACATGCTCCACCTAGAATGACAAAAAGGTGCTCCGACTTCCTGATGCCAGATGTCGCCTTAAAGCGGATGTACACCCGAATTTTATTTTATTTAAAAGCCAGCAGCTACAAATACTGCAGCTGCTGACTTTTAAAAAATGGACACTTACCTGACCAGCGCGCCCATGATGTCGGCAGCAGAAGACGAGCAAACGCTTGTCTCTCGGCTGCCCTGCCACCATCCTGGGTGAGGGAATCAGGAAGTGGAGCGTTGCGGCTTCACTACCGGTTCCCTACTGCGCATGTGCGAGTAGCGTTGGGGACCGTTACTGGTCCCCGCTCTCTCCTGGGACCAGTGTGTTTTCCAGGAGACAGCGGGGGGGGGGGGGGGGGGGGGGTTTGGGGTGGTTGTGTTGTTGTTGTGTCATTTCTTCTGTTAGGAGCCCCCTGGTGGATTATGCCATAATGTGCTAGTATGCATAGTACATTATGACATACTTACCTGTCAAACCAAGCCCTCCAGCGCTGCGCTGTGATTGATCCGGCGGGTCCCAGTCGCTTCCATCTTTGCCTGGACTTCCTTCCTGGTTCCGTGCCTTTGGTCGCTTGAATGGCTTGACCTCAAAAATGCACTTCTTGGTCAAACATTCCCATAGACACACTCCTAAACCTTGTGGACAGCCTTTCCAGAAGAGTTGAAGCTGTTATAGCTGCAATTCAATATTGAACCCTACGGACTAATGCCTCGTACACACGCTCTGGATTTCCGATGGAAAAAAAGAGAGCCAGTTCTCTTTTTTTTATGCTGGCGGATTTTGTCAGTTTTCCCATCGGAAAAACTGCTAGGAAGCATACACTTGGCCGGCATTCCCGGCCAAAAGCTCTCATCGCAGTTTTCCCGTCGGAAATCCCGGCCGTGTGTACAAGGCACAAGACTGGGATGCCATTAAAATTCATGTGCTTGTAAAGGCAGGTGTCCCAATACTTTTGACAATATAGTGTAGTTAGCCTTCTGATTACACATAATATCTTGCATGTCACATTGTCAGAGATAGAAGTTTTTTGTTTTTTTTTAAAGTCAAATAATTACTGTAGCTCTGCATGTTCCTTTGGCCTAGTCGGGAATTGACAGATTTAAAGACAGTATATGAAAATGCGTGGCACAGATAAGTAATAAGACAAAGCGATAAGCTATATTATTTTTTTTATTTGCATTGTGTTACAGGCTCAAATGTAACCTGGATGGACAAACCTGCGCACATTCCTCTTTTCACTTCCTCATTGTTCGTTTTTGCTCAGAAGTTGCTCTATTTCTTCTCTGTTCTGTTCACTTCCTGCTTGTCTGATTTTACTCACCCCCGTGATGGAAGGCTTTACTGCGGTGGTCAGTGACGTGCTCACCCCCTCCTGGGAACTACATCTGTGCGGCAGGATGCTCTCTACATGTTAGAGACTTCAAGGAGGTGTGAATTACTGGGCGTGCCGCAATTCATACTGGGAAATGTAGTTCTTACATGAACGAGCGATGCAAACCAGGAAGTGAATGAGAGAACAGAAACTAGAATGCCGGAGGTGATATAGATGAAGGAATATAATAGGTATTTACTATTTTTTTAACAGAATCATTACACTATTCTGTCTGTCTACCTTGCAGACATTAATTTTAGGCAATTTTTTTTTTCCTTTAGTGACCCTTTAAGGACTAGGCAGATAAAAAGTTTAGTGATTAGTCAGCGAAAGCACAGCTCGGAGACTTCCATGGCCAGTTCCAGGCACTCAGCTGTATGATGACACAGATCCAGAAACTCGCAGTCTAGGTTGTTACAGCAAGATGGAGTACAGCAGCAGAAGTCATAGAGGTCAGGGATGCAGGTGAAGGAGCAGAGACAACGCAGGCTGGAACAGCAGGTTCCCGGGATGAGATAGAGACAGTCTGAGAAGTGGCAGAAGAGGCATGCGAGAAGCAGGGAGGCTGAAAGATCGGACACTGTTGGGGAGAAAGTAGGAGATTAAATAGGCAGTACTAAAAGGCAGACAGTCGGTTAAATACACAGGTAAACAATTGAACCGCCATAGATTTGTAAAGAAATTTCTATATTCTTGTGAGATAATCACCACTGCTGTGCTGTAAAGGTGTAAGGAAGGATGACAACACTATTACCACCACTACTTTCACCTGCCTATTGCCCCGTACACACGACCATTTTTCTCGGCAGGAAAAAAAAAACAACGTAATTCCTCTCCAGCCTGACTTGCATACACACGTTCATGCAATAAAAAACGTCCGTCCAAATCGTGGTGACGAACAACGCGTACGACGGGACTATAAAGGGGAAATTCCTTTCAAATGGCGCCACCCTTTGGGCTGCTTACT
Organism: Rana temporaria; assembly: GCF_905171775.1. Taxonomy (NCBI): domain Eukaryota; kingdom Metazoa; phylum Chordata; class Amphibia; order Anura; family Ranidae; genus Rana; species Rana temporaria. Next base: position 121,233,634 of record NC_053497.1, read on the forward strand.
TGATTTTGAGCATGCACGTTTTTTTCCCCCTCGGAAAAGCATACACACGACCGGTTTTCGCGACGAGAAAAAGACTGAGGCCCCCGTACACACGTCCGAGAAACTCGACGGGCAAAACACAACGTTTTGCTCGTCGAGTTCCTTGTGAAGCCGCCGAGGATCTCGGGGAACCAAGTTTCCCCATTGACTAACGGGGAAATAGAGAACATGTTCTCTATTTGGCTCGACGAGTTCCTCTTCGGTTTCCTCGGCCAAAAGTGTACACACAATCGGGTTTCTCGGCAGAATACGACTCCCATCGAGTTTCTGGCTGAATTCTGCTGAGGAACTTGGTCGTGTGTACGGGGCCTGACAGGAAACACAACGAGAAAAAAAGAGAGCTGGTTTTAATCTTTTTTTAGGCAGTTTTTTTCGTCGAGAAAACTGCTAGGGGGCATACACACGACCGGTTTTCACCACCAATATAAAAAATGGCAGTTTTCTCATCGTGAAAACCGGTCGTGTGTACAAGGCATGTGACTTTCACCACATTGGTGTCACCTGCCCTAAGCTCTGTGTGCTTCTATTTACCATCCATCAACTTAGTTCACACAAAGCATTAATTCAACTTTCAGTTAATGTGTGTCAGCTTAGTAGGATAACAGGATTTAGACAATTTTCTAAAGAAAAGTTCCACTTTAAAGCCTCGTACACATGACCGAGAAACTCGACGGGCGAAACACATCGTTTTGCTCGTCGAGTTCCTTGTTAGAATGAGGCCTCGTACACACCACCGGATCTATCCGCTGGAATTGATCCGCAGATCAGTTCCAGCGGATAAATCCAGTCGTCTGTACGGCCTAGCGGATATTTATCCGTGGACATTTCTCGGCCCGATCGATTTCAAGCGGATATAAATTTCTTAGATTAGTAGATTAGGCCGATCTGCCTAGCAACAGGCACTTCAGGTATGTATGAAAAAAAAAAACTTTTTTTTTTGCAGCATTTTAGAAAAAAAAATGTTCTTGGTGGAGCTCCGCTTTAAAGTGAGGCAGTGCAGTATAGCAAAAAATTACCCGGTCAGGAAGGGGGTAAATTCTTCCGGAAATTAAGTGGGTATTACAGTAGAACTTCGAAAATCAAGTCCTGTTAGATAACTTCAGGCTGGCCCCTTTTGCAGGTCTAGCTATGTAAAACATTAAAGAGGAAGTAAACCCTGATTACATCATCTATGTCTCCCTGCAAACTGGAAATATAATGGGCTACTATGCACCGCATAGCAGCCCATTATGTGACACTTACCTGCAGGAGAAGCCCGCAATGTCACCGTCTTACTCCGTGGCAGCGAGCGTCCATCTTCACCCCTCTTCTTCTTCCGCAAACTCTGGCTCTGTGACTGGCCGGAGTGGCGTGACGTCACACCTGCGCATGCGCGTGGGAGCTGCCTTTAACAGCATGACCCCGGCTTTAAACGGCACAGCGTGCCCTTTCAAGATGGCGCATGCACCGTTAAAGGTGTCACTCTGGGAAATTGCAAATATCTCCGTGACCGTGTAGGTCTCAGAGATATTGATTGCAAGCACCTACAGGTAAGCCTTAATCTAGGCTTACCTGTAGGTGTAAGTTCTCCCTTAGGGTTTGCAACCCACTTTAAAAATAAATGTCCATACTGTTTAAAATCCACTAATACACTGCCTCACCCTGCTCTGCACATTGTTCAGTTGATCTCCATTTTTTGCCGAAAATCAGAGCCACTAAAGGCCAATCTACTGACAGCCAAAAAATGTTATGCTGCTCAGGCCTGGTCTTCATCAAAATGGCAGCCTCCAGCAAGAAGTAGCAGGAGCAATGCTGGAGGCAATTTACAGCACACATTCATTTTTGTAGCATAATTATTCATGTGGAATGTATGTTCCATGCAAAAGAATATTATTTTTCATCAAGTTGTTATGGGTAAAGTTCTACTTTAAGACAAAACAATTCATATTCTCTCAGTTTTGTTTTTCAAAGGTTCATTCAAAGGTTGTGGAACGTTGCCACGTATGATCATCAGGTATCTACATGATTCACAGTAGAGCTGGACTGCCGATATGAAGGAGGGGAAATATTGACTCACTGGGACTATACAGAAGGAGCACAAAAAGCCAAGAAAATGGCAACACTTAACATGTACATTGCTGTCATCCAGATGTACACATGTACTGCCTATATTATATACAGTAAGATTCCATTAACTTTCATTCTGATTTCCAAAAAGAGGGCATAAAGAACAATGTGCCACTCACCATCTCCAGCAGCCTGTTCTATGTGGCTGGCGGACAGCTGAGGACTCTGCAAGCTGCTCCTTTTGGAGGTCCTATGGGATGACTTTGGTTTCTTGCAGGGTTGTGTTCCTCTATGAACTTGCTGAAGTGGAGGCTCTGTTACTGTCTGAATATCCGCTAAGAAACAAAACACAAATTGGTACCACCCATTAGCAAATCGTATATTATTATCCACATACAAAGAATTCTAAACCTGGGACAGCAGAGATATATCCATGACCTCATTTAAAGCAGAGGTTCACACAAAAAGTGAACCTCCGCTTTTTTGATCCCCCCCCCTCTGGTGTCACATTTGGCACCTTTCAGGGGGGAAGGGGGTGCAGATACCTGTCTGAGCCTGTCACGTCACCCCCCCCCCCCGCTGTCTTCTGGGAAACACTGTTCCCAGGAGAGAGTGGGGACCAGTGACCGCGCGTCACGATCCTCACGCATGCACAGTAAGGAATTGGGCAGTGAAGCCTCAAGGCTTAATTTCCCTCACCGAGGATGCTCTGAAGAATGTCTGCACTATGTTAAACAATGGGCAGTATAAGATGTTACAAATGTATAACTCCCAGTTTTTGCAATGTGCGGTCCAGTTTGAGTGGCGTTTACCTTATGTGGTATGGGGGCCCAGAATATAGCACGGGGACGCATATAATATAAAGTATATGTAATACTACAGAAGACTGTCAGAGAGTTTGGACATTCTCCATGAGATGGTCAGAGACTGTGGGTGTACTACAGGAGTGGTTGGGGTTTGTCATGTTGCATGACATTTTCAGAAACTGGAAACATGTTACTTGTGACTGCTACAAATATCTGTCAGTGGAGCCCCTTTACAAGCCTGTGATCTCACTTCCAATACTAACTGCTGGATTCCTAAGGCCCCACAGCTAGGACCACGTGTCCCGGATTGCCTGGGACACGTGGGAAGTCCCTGGGAAGTAACTGTTCAGTAAGAAAATAGTTTACTCCATATACTATACAGAAACAATAAGCCCATAACCTTGACAAATCTTATGGGAAGCAACAGAGAACCAGGGCATTTCAAAACTAGTTATAGAACTATCTATCTAGAATCTAAAGTCCTCTAAACCAATAAGCATGTTGGAAAAAACTGAGAAAAAATATATATTTTTTAATTTATTTTTGGGGGATATTTATTATAGCAAAAAGTAAAAAGTATTGAATTTTTTTTCAAAATTGTTGCTCTATTTTTGTTTATAGCGCAAAAAATAAAAACCGAAGAGGTGATCAAATACCACCAATAGAAAGCTGTATTTGTGGGAAAAAAGGACGTCAAATTTGTTTGGGAGCCACGTCGCACGACCGCACAATTGTCAGTTAAAGCGACGCAGTGCCGAATCGCAAAAAGTGGCCGGTCTTTGGCCAGCAAAATAGTCTGGGGCTTAAGTGGCTAAGGACCCATTCACACTATTCCGTGTCAACGTATGTTGAAAACAGACCTTGTATTTGCTCTGTTGTCCCTTGTGCCAGCGCTGTGCTGCTAGTTTGCCCATTCTGACAAAGCAATACTGTACCTTGCTCTATTATGTTTTCCCCAAAGTGAACTTTTGCTGATTTTTTTGCAGCAGGAAGGCGTTCTGAATTTCTCACTAAAGTCTTGGGGCTGGTGGCTTCACTTTCACTCATCTTCTGACCACTGCAGGAAAAAATATATGAAAAATACAGTATTCTGATACCTGCAATGATAATATTTAGTCTTTCAGCCTAATTCACTAAATTTGCTCAAACTTTGCATGCACATTCAAGCATGATTCAAGAAAACCTTTGCCTGCACCAATTTGACATGAAGACAATATTCAACAGAGTTTGTGCACATTTTTTAATGCGCACTGGACTGTGTAATGATGGAAGTCAGTATACACCCACGCATGCACTAAAATGACATAATTCTTAATGGATATCTTTACAACTACTGGAAAGGGAATGTATGTCCTGACTATACACACATAGTTGTATGTATTTTCGGAACAAGTAGTAAAAGCATTGTAAAATAAGCCTTTTTTTTTTGTCTCTGTAGCTTTGGCATTATGGAGAAAATCATCTTAAAAGTTCACAACACATGCATACCTCCCAACATTTTAAGATGGGAGGTATGCATGTGTGGCACAGAAAATCGATCACCTGACTCCACCCAAATATATAGGCGCTCCCAGCAGGCCAAGGGATTCAAGAAAACCCGTGCCCATTGGCTGAGATACCCCATATACCCATAACCTTACCTTGGGTTGTCCTTCTCATATCTAGTAACACCAAGTGCCCAGCCACCTAGTGGTAAAAGAGAAAAGTGCAACAAGGCCAAACTTAGTGAGAAGTCAATAGATCCCTAACAGTCAACCAGGGTAACTATTCCCGGCAAGTAAATTTGTGAGGAGCATCCCTGCCTAAACTACAGGGTGCTACATAAATTACATCCGAAGATGTACCTTTGCTGTCATAATGGGACTGAAATCGGTCTGTTTTGATACTTGAGGATAAATGACTTTACAGTACAAGCAGCTACAGAGGTGAATGATGGCTTATTTTAAAGTTTATTAACTGCTTGTTAAACATGAATTCCAGGCATGGTATATATTTACATGGTTAAACCAATGTACAAATGGACCAATGTAATTATTTATATACAATACCTGTTTGATCCCCCGAGAAGCTGGAAATCACCAAAGTAGACACCACGGGCCAGATTCAGATAGGTGAGCGGATCTTTAGATCCGCGTAACCTATCTTATTTACGTTACGCCGCCGCAAGTTTTTGAGGCAAGTGCTTTATTCAGAAAGCACTTGCCTGTAAACCTGCGGCGGCGTATCGTAAATCTCCCGGCGGAATTCAAATTCCGCGGGTAGGGGGCGTGTAAAATTAAAAAATCAGGCGCGTCCCCGCGCCGAACGAACGGCGCATGCGCCACCCGTAAAATTTCCCAGCGTGCATTGCTCTAAATGACGTCGCTAGGACGTCATTGGTTTCGACGTGAACGTAAATTACGTCCATCCGTATTCGCGAACGACTTACGCAAACTACGTAAAAAATTCAAAACTCGGCGCGGGAACGACGGCCATACTTAACATAGGATACGTCGCACATACCCCTCATATAGCAGGGGTAACTATACGCCGGAAAAAGCCGAACGCAAACGACGTAAAAGCGCCGGGCGGTCGTTCGTTTTTGAATCGGCGTAACTCCTCATTTGCATATTCCTCGCGTATACAAATGGAAGCGCCACCTAGCGGCCAGCGTAAGATTGCAGCCTTACACCAGTCACTTACACCTGTCGGATCTTAGGGATATCTATGCGTAACCTGATTCTATGAGAGATACGACGGCGTATCAGGAGATACGCCGGCGTATCTCTTTTCTGAATCCGGCCCCACTACTCCAGTGATCTCCACTTGCTTCCAGGTCCTGTGCTGAGCAGCCGGCCTGATGCATTGGCGCCATTCAGAGAACACTTTGGTGGGGCGGCGACGTTATGCTCTCCACCTTGTCGTAATAAAGAGCGCTTTGCATTTATTTAGGAAGCAATGCATTTTCTAAATGGCAGCCAACCTCCTGTATTCACAATGCATCAGGCTAGCTGCTCAGCATGGGACCCAAAAGCAGTGGAGATCACTGAAGTAACGGTGTCTACTTTGGTGATTTCAAGCGTCCCGGGGCATTGGCCAGGTATGGTAAATAAATAGTTACATTGGTCCAAGCTGGACCAATGTAACTATATAAAAATATACTATGTATGGAATTCTTCTTTAAGAATATACAAATACTTTAATGCCCATAGTCTGGACACAGGTACACTTTAAGTAAGCCATACAACATAACTGCAGTCCTTATATTTACAGTATTTGGTAACATCCATCTCTAACTACGACAGCCTCTACGTACATGACATCTCCCCTTCAAACAAGGCAGCTTCAAGCTCTGTCAGACGAGGTTATGGATATAGTAGGTTGAACAAAGGACTATGGGTGTGTGTTGGGTGCAGGCATATACATACAGATCCATGTAAGTGCTTATGGTGTGGTAAAACCCTCAAATCACTTAAAAATCAGATCTGCTTATAATGAACTACCACATTTAAGTAATACATAAGTATAATACATTAACAATAATAAATAAAATAGTCGATTTACTAAGTTATTTTAACTGTATTTGATTTTTTTTATCACACATGGAAATTTTTGTTTCACCAATTTGGTACACTGTAGATATATAGCTAGATTCAGATAGGTTTACGCCGGCGTATCAGTAGATACACTGTCGTAATTCTGTATCTACGCCGTCGTAAATTTAAGCGTATTCTGGAAACCAGATACGCTTAAATTAGGCTAAGATACGAGCGGCGTAAGTCTCCTACGCCGTCGTATCTTAGGGTGCATATTTACGATGGCCGCTAGGTGGCGCTTCCATTGAGTTTGGCGTAGAATATGCAAATGAATAGATACGCTGATTCCGTCGCCGGCGTAAAGATAAAGCTGCTCCCTAGGTGGCGCATCCCATGCAAAGTATGGACGTCGGAACAGGCCTATCTTTTTACGCCGTTTGCGTAAGTCGTACGCAAATCGGGCTTGACGTAATTTACGTTCACGTCGAAACGGCGTACTTTGGAGCAATGCCCACTGGGATATGTCCACGGACGGCGCATGCGCCGTTTGTTAAAAATGTCAATCACGTCGGGTCACCAGTCATTTACATAAAACACGCCCCCCTGTTCCACATTTGAATTAGGCGCGCTTAGGCTGGCCCATTTACGCTACGCCGCCGTAACTTAGGAGGCAAGTGCTTTGTGAATACAGCACTTGCCTCTCTAACTTATGGCAGGGTAGCGTATATGCCATACGCTACGCCTGCCTAACGTTGCGCCCGCCTACGTGAATCTGGCTAATAGAATCATGCTTATACCTTTTAATGCATTAAACAGTTATTGAAATGCTGCAAACCGTTATTTGTCTTGTTTATTCTCATTTTATTTCCACCTGAAATGACCGCTTTTCCTGCTCTCCTCAATAGACACATCATAAAAAACTTCAAGATTAACACCATTCTAGAAGGAAGTGTTTAATTATGTATAAACCTGTGTTCATTCCTTTGTAAAAATGACTATTACATACTTAAAGTGGAGGTTCACCCGGAAATGACAATTTTTAACCTTAGATTGATGCTCATTTTGCCTAGGGGAATCGGCTAGTTTTTTAAAAATCAAAGCTGTACTTACCGTTTTAGAGCGCGATCTTCTCCGCCGCTTCCGGGTATGGGCTGCGGGACTGGGCGTTCCTTCTTGATTGACAGTCTTCCGACAGGCTTCCGACGGTCGCATCTATCGCGTCACGATTTTCTGAAAATAGCTGAACGTCGGTGCGCACGAGCCGTATAGAGCCGCACCGACGTTCGGCTTCTTTCGGCTACTCGTGACGCGATAGATGCGACCGTCGGAAGCCTGTTGGAAGACTGTCAATCAAGAAGGAACGCCCAGTCCCGAAGACCCATACCCGGAAGCGGCGGAGAAGATCGCTCTCTAAAACGGTAAGTACAGCTTCGATTTAAAAAAAACTAGCCTTTACAAAACGAGCCTCAATCTAAGGTTACATTTTTTTTTTAGGGTGAACTCCCGCTTTAAACAATCCAAACTACCTACATACATACTTCAACAATCTATACTATACCATGTATGTTGTAAATGCAGCTGATCCATGCAAAAGCAAAATTTCGTGATGGGGTAAAAAAAACAGAAAATGGATTAAACTACAATGAAAATAGTGCATGTGTTATACTTTAGTTAATTGCCCCTGAGGTCTGCTATGTTGTACTGAGGCTAATTGTATAAGTTCTAGTTCACACCAGACGCAGTTCCGTGTGCTTTTTTTCTGCACTAAAAATGCAAGCACAGTGTTTTCCATGTATTCCAATGGCTCTAGTTCACACCATGCAGTTTCCGGTGCAGAAACTGACCAGAACTGACTGTATTGGGGCAGAAAAAACAGAACTGCACAGAAATACATTAGGTGTGAACTGGCCCTGAGGCCGGGTTCACACTTGTCCGACAAACGGTCCTACATTGGGAGCCTCATGTAGCATGACGTGTGAAAATCAATGTTTCCCTATGAGAGCTGTCTTAACTGGTCCTACACAAGTCGGTCCGACTTTGAAAATGCTCCCTGTACTACTTTTGGTCCTACATTGATCCTACTTCAGGCCCATTGAATATCATTGAAGTCAGACCAAAGTAGTATCGTGTTCATGAAAGTAGGATGGATGTAGGACCAATGTAGGATAAATGTAGGACCAATGTAGCAGAGCAAAGTAAGATGAAAGTAGTGTAGTAGTGTGAACCCAGCCTAATAAATGAGAATGGTTGCCTAATCACACCTGGCTTGGAAGTGATCAGACGTCAATGGCCTCTCTGCAATCTTTTCTGGCACCCCTAGCCGATCATTCTTGGGGTATGGATCAATCATCCGAAATGCATTTTCCTGCACTGTCACTATTGGTCGGTGCTGGGGGTGTCTGCTCAGTGCACTAACATGTACACCTGGCTAAGGAAACTGTATGTATCAACGGTACAGGGTTGCATGATCTACAACAGTAGCAGTCACTGAGGAAGAAGCTGCAATTCAAGATGGACCTGCTGGAACTTGTAGTTCTTCCACAGCTGCAGGTGACTCATGTCTCTCTTTCATGAACCCACCTATAGGTTTGCAGGTAAGAGCGGTGTTGTAGGTAAGTAAGGTGTACCCACCTCTATGAGATGCAGGGAGTGCAGCGGACTGTAGCAGCGATGAACCACTGTAGTATTTTCCTCCACGCAGAGCTGGTGTCGGCATTCACACTCTCTTCTCTTCCACTCACATCATTAAACTGTGGATGGTGTTAAAAAGCATTCGTTGGCGTCACTATATCCTGAGAGGAGAGAGGGAGGGAGAGATAGATGGAGAGATGAGAGGGATATGGAAGTTGGAAAGAGATAATTTACACAATAACAGGAAAGCAGCAACACACACAGTGTGATCAAAATGTGTTTGATGTAAAAACTGATCAGCAGCGTAAAATGCAGCAATGTGCGAGAGCCTACAGCTGATAACTTTGGCAGTTTAAAGCAGTCTGAATGAGGATTTCTGATTGGTCGGTGTACTGTAGATGGCAGTTACCTGTGTGAAAAGCCTCAGACTGAAGCTGCAAACCTCCCATTCCCAGATAATGCTTGTTCTTGTGCTGTTATATTGAACTTGTTCAGCTTCAAAGAACAAGAAAAATTGGGTCATGGGACTTTAAATGGGGCATGGACGGGTTTGTAAAATTGTTAAGGATATCAACAGTAAAAGATCTATCACAGTCCCATCAAGGGAAATCTCTGTGGTCAGAAGAAATTGCTTGGTGATCAATCCGAAAAAGAAATTGAAGGAGTCAAAAGTAAACTTAATAATGTAATATGTATCATAATATATAATACAGAGATCATGCATACAAAGGCATAATACATGTAGTCATAATAACATTGATATAAAAAATATTCAAAATCCAGGACATGACCATTAAAAGCAATCACAATAAATTGACATATAGATACAGTAGACACGATTATCCAATAAAATGGGTAGATGAAAACAAAATGGTGATAAAACACATAATTGGGCAAGCTTGATCTTGGCATCCCCGAGCATAGACTCAACGCGTTTCTTGGCGTTTAAAGCCAGTCATCAGGAGTGGGGTGCATAGCAATAAGCTAGAGAGAAAAAGGAGGGGGGGGGGGAAGGGATAAACATACAGGTGAGTAGGTGCAATCTGCGTCATTTGAATCATGGTAGCAGCATAAGCGAGTTTGGTGGTATGGTATATTATCTTTATGTTGGGCCAAAAGTGGAATAACCCTTGCGTTCCAAACTAAGGAGTGGGGTGATGGTCCTGGAATGAAATGTCTCCCCTGGAGTTGAAGCGGGGACACCTCCCCCTTGGTCCAAGGACAGACCAGCCATTGAGGAGAGCCAAGGACAGAGAGACGTGGGACATCAGTCAGATGAGGCAAAAGCAGCCACAGCACAATGCCAACGGGTGAGGCGGGCGCACATGGGGCATTCAGCTTCACTGTGAGAGTGACACCAGTAAATAAGAAAAAACAAAAGATTTGGCTGAGAAGTCAGAGAGTGCCAGATTCTATTAGATGCTTTTCACATTGGTTTTGCTTTGTATTACTTTTATAAGCTCCACCCACATATGATATTACAGTCATGAGTTGACTGTCACTGAGTTTAAGTTAAAAATCCTAATCCAGAAACTAATTACGAGGGGGCACTGCCACCAAATTTGGTTCATTGTCCCCAACTGCCCACATCGTCGGAAACAATTCAGTGAGGTAGAAGGATGCATCTTAGCTACCCTAGTTGGTACAAGGTACCAACGCAGGAGCGTTTTATACCTGGCCACTACAAGGGTAGTATTGATGGAAATTTTGGAAAGTTGATACGCAATGTCTTGCCATTAAGTCAGATCAAAGGTAAGGTCCCTTTCCCACTGTTCCATATAGGCAAGTTTCGAATCTGGCTCAGTAAGAGAGGCGTATATCGCAGATATCCACCCCCTCTGAAAGCCTCTGGCTTGGCATGACAGTTCAAATGTTGTGAGCGTTAGGGGTCCCACCAATAGGTTAAGTTTAGCCATCCCTGGCAAAGGATGCGATTTGGTTGTATCGGAATATTTCGCTAGGAGGCATTAGGAACTTGTCTTTAAAATATGGCATAGTGTATATCTGATTTCCATTAAGGGAGTTACCGATTCTCATTCACCCCTTATTAAGCCACCATTGGAACAGTCGCGGAGTCAAGCCAGGTGGGAACTCCGGGTTACAGAGAATGGGAGCTAGTAGTGTATGTGAGGATGATAAAGGACTGCAGTGCCGTGTTCTGTCCCAAATTGCTAAAGAATGTAATAAAGCGGGGCATAGGCGGGGACCCAGGCTTCAATGGAGACCCAAAGGGGGACTGAGCCTTTATCAGCGCTGTAAGCTAACTGGGCAATCTGGGCTGCTTGTAAATATGCCTGTAGATTAAGAAGACCAAGCCCACCCATAGGTTTAGATGTATAAAGTGTTAGTTTTTGTATCCAAGGTCTCTTATCACCCCACACAAAGTGCAGGACCTCAGCTTGCAGACGTTGTATGTCCCCCCTCGGGATCAGGGCCGCCATCAGGGGGGTACAGGCATTACACTTGAAAGGGGCCCGATGGTCCCCAGGGGCCCGGCCGCAACCCCCCATTTTTTTTTCGTTTGACCTCCCCACCATTAGAAACTCATGGCAGGGGCCTGCCCCTCCCCAGTTTTTTTTTTATTTAAAAATGTATTTTTGTCTGACCCCCCCCCCACCTTTAGCAACTCGTGGCAGGGGCCCGCCCCCTTTTTTTTTTGTCTGACTTTAGCAACTCGGGGCAGGAGAGAGAAGAGAAGACTTGACTTGACTTTGTTTTGTTCGTCAGCACCAATCCCCCCACCCTGCTTATCATCTCGCGGCAGGAGAGAGAAGAGGAGAAGAGATGATACTTTCGTTACCACAACCACCCCCCAGCTTATCATCTGGCGGCAGGAGAGAGGAGGCCCCCCCCGGTTCTATGCTCCAGGGGGGCCCTGCCTAAAGCTGTGTAAGAGGCCCCAAAATTTGTGATGGCTGCCCTGCTCGGGATTGCCACCGGTAGAGTTCTAAAATAATAGAGGAGTCTGGGTAGGAATGTCATTTTTATTGAGTTGATTCTGCCAAACCATGAAAGGAAATAACTCTGCCACACTTTAATGTATTCCCTGCATTAGGGTATAAAACATTTTACAACTTGCTGTGCTCCCCCACCTCCCTACTCCTTTAAATACTTACTTTGAGTCCTCAATCCATCAAGCGCTGTGCACAGTTGCATCTCTTCTCTCCCCTCTCTCTTCACTCACATGGACTGAGGCAGCAGTGGGAGCTATTGGCTCATGCTGCTGGCAATTAAAGGCTGTGAGGAGGAAGCATGGGGTGGGCCGAGCCACTCTGTGTATGTCTATGGATGCACACAGTCTGGCTCAGGATTAAGGCCACATGTCTGCCTCCATAGCAAGTGGTTTGCTGGCAGACACAAAAGAGAAGGAGTGGAGAGTGCCGGTGGGAGACCCCAGAAGAGGAAGTTCTGGGCTGCTCTGTGCAATGGCAGGTAAGTAAAGAATGTTTATTATTAAAATAAAAAAAAATACATTTAGAAACTATTTAAAAGATGAATTCCAGGTATGCATATTTTATACATAGTGATGTAGCACCCTGATTTTTAGCCAGTGCTGCTATTAGATTTAGTTGCCTTGGCCAATTATTATGAGATCAATCGATTTTTTGGAATTGCTGCACTTCTTTTTTCTGTCACTAGGTGGCCTGGTAGCTGGTGACGTTGGATAAGACCAGGGGTGTCAAACTCAATTTCATTGTGGGCCGCATCAGCATTATGATTGCCATCAAAAGGTGTATCTGTGTGAGTGAGTAACTTATATAGCGCTAACAAATGCGAACTAAATCGCCCAAAGGCGCATGTATCCAGGGTCGTCCTTGTCCTTCAGAAGGGGCGGGTCTTCAGTTTTTTCCTGAAGGCGCTATGGTTCTCTTTTATGCGAATGCTGGTTATAGCTGTCTTCCTATAGAAGTCTCGGAGTCTGCCAATTAACATTACATCTACTTAAGGGTGTCCTGGCCCTAATCCTCTCTCCCACAATTCTGTTAAAGAGACAATAAATCTCTTTTTGCATTCTAAAAGTGTCTGGCGCCCACCCTTTCATCTTGCATTACACCCACCATACCTTGCAACCCACTCTACAGAGAAGGATGCCAGCTGTCCCTAACTCTGGAGGTCACCATTAGGCCTTGAGGGGCCCGGGACTTTGCTACAGTTATAAGGAATGTATCCGTTTTTAAGACCGACTATAAGTACCGATACTTTTTCATAAATACTCCAATACCAATTACTGATACCTATTTTTAGTGTCATGTCACAGTTTTTTAAGGGCTCGCTCACACCATACATGCATGAAAACTGATGGGAAAACTACATCAATTTCACTTGCAGAGACATCACATTAGTTACACATTGTTTTAACAGTTTTCATGTGCGTTTTTTTTACAGCTTCTTCACATATGTGTGGGCCAGTCCAATTCAGGTGCGATTTCTAGTCTGGTATGGTATATACATAGTTACATTGACCCAACCTGGACCAAAGTAACTATCTATAAAATATTCATACATGAAATTTGTCTTTAAAGCTGAAGTTTAATGTACTAATATTTTGCTTTTCCTGGTTTCTCCCTTGCTCCTCATCAACATGCTAATAAAATTATTTAAAAAATCAATTTTCATTACATTTTAATTTTAATCCCAGCAATAACATCACTGGGCTTCTGTGCTTTTCTATGCAATGTAGGCAAATCTTGGCTGGTGGAAGGAGCAAGCAGGGTGCTGTATGTAGCTTTCTGAAAACATCACATCACCTTGCCCCAGTACTCCTCTTAGTAGGCTGGCTCTTAGGAGGATTATGCAAATATCAAAATGCCTTTATGGGCAGGTGTCAGTGTGGGTTCCTAGGCAGGTTGTATTTGCATGCATGCCACCGTAGGTAACACCCACATGTATGAGCCTTTGTGATTGAAAGAACTGAAATCCAATGAATGAAAGAGGCGGGCCAGGGACAGTCAGGCTGAGCAGGAACGATGATGGAGTTGGATGATGCTCTACATCTTCCAACCAGGAAATGAGAAGGGCTCTACCTGACTTGCTGCTAGCTTCTTATGCACACTACAGTTGCAATAAAAAGTATGTGAACCCTTTTGGAATTATTTGGATTTCTGCACAAATTGGTCATAAAATGTGATCTGATCTTCATCTAAGTCACAAAAATAGACAATCACAGTCTGCTTAATCTAATAACACACAAAGAATTAAATGTTACAATGTTTTTATTGAACACACCATGTAAACATTCACAGTGCAGGTGGGAAAAGTATGTGAACCCCTAGACTAATGACATCTGAAAGAGCTAATTGGAGTGAGGTGTCAGCCAACTGGAGTCCAATCAATGAGATGAGATTGGAGGTGTTGGTTTGTCAGGGAAGGTTCCCCCCGCTGGTGTTACTGCCTGGTATTTGGCGTGCAGTACTGTGGCCCACCACCAGGTGTCTCCCGGCAGTCTTGGACTGCCAGGGGAGCTCTCCCCTGGTGGTATTATGTGATCCTTGGGCTGCAGTACTGGCGTCCACCAGCGGGGCGTTCTTGGCAGTATGGAGCATACAGCCCTTCCTGCGTTCAGGTGTGACCTGAATGCAATCAGCACGCCTCTATAAATACCCGGCGTGTGTAATCACTCCTCGCCCTGGTATCGTCATACCCCCTGGACCTGAGCTTGTATTTGACCCTGATCCCGATCCCTGCCTGGACTTGTCCTCCCTGTGTCCTGATTCCTGTCCCCATCCTTACCCATCTACTGACCTCCCATGTGTATGACCTCGGCTTGGCTCGTTTATGAATACGGTATTCCCCTTTATTTGTACATACTGTTTGTTGTTTTATTGTGCACTGGTGGTTCACACATTTGTAAATAAACACCTTTTATTTCACTACTCACCTTGTTTGGTTCCTCTGTGCGGTCACACAGTCTGATCTACCAGCATTCCTGACAGTATAACAGGGCCATCCCTTGATCAGACGTGATTGCTTTGAGGAATCATACTGGTGTAGTGTGTGGCTCTAAAGATGGATTTCAATGAAATCATTTACTATTCTCTGCTGGCAGAGGAGGATGAGGAGTATTGTCGCCAGGTTTTTGAGGGATGGACAAGTGACCAGCTGATGGAAGCCATCCGATCAGCCCATTCCATGGTGGATCAGGGTTATATGTCTTATGATGATGTTCAGGCATTAATTCGGTTGTGTGTAAAGCCAGCTCTGTCATTTATTCCTGATGGCAGTGACGATTTCTCTCCCCCCTTCAGTCATGACCAAGTTGAATCCCTGGTGTGGTTATTAGAGGATGATCCGGCGTCTTTTGATGAGCATTATTCCTCCTGTCCCCAGCAAAAGTTGTCTGAGTGCATTTGTTCAGTGCAGTCTCTGATTAGACAAGGTGTGTGTGAACCTGCTTTTGTTCAGCCTGTGCTGCAGACATGGTCAGATCTCCTGATTTCTGCCAAACCACTACATTCCAGCCCTGCCATTAACCACCTGCCTTCCCAAGGATCCATCTGTCCATCACCAATGGCAACCCCAGTCAAAGCTCAGTATACACTGCTTCCCACCAGATACCAATATCCAGTCTCTGCTCCCTGTACCTATCCTGCATACAACCCACCTGTCTCTTCTCAGCCGCCTAATAACCCACAAAAACTTCCTCCAGCTACTGTTCCCTCTACTCTGCCATATCCCAATCCTCCTTTCCAGTCCGCTGCACCCCTTACCTACAGAGCTTCTGTGGCTAAGCCCAAGAAAAAACGAAAGTTTTTCCCAATCAAGATGATCCTGCCAGTAACCCAACTTGTCTCCACACCAACCAACCTGCTCCAGTCTGCTTGCATGCCAGCTGAACCTGATTCTGCCAAACCTCTACCTGCTATGCGGCCAGTTTGCCAGCCTGATCCTGTATGCCAGCCTGAAGTTCCTGTGCCAGTTTGCCAGCCTGAAGTTCCTGTGCCAGTTTGCCAGCCTGAAGTTCCTGTGCCAGTTTGCCAGCCTGAAGTTGCTGTGCCAGTTTGCCAGCCTAAAGTTGCTGTGCCAGTTTGCCAGCCTAAAGTTGCTGTGCCAGTTTGCCAGCCTAAAGTTGCTGTGCCAGTTTGCCAGCCTGAAGTTGCTGTGCCAGTTTGCCAGCCTGAAGTTGCTGTGCCAGTTTGCCAGCCTGAAGTTGCTGTGCCAGTTTGCCAGCCTGAAGTTTCAGTGCCACCTGCCCTGCCTGTTTCAGTGCCATCTGCCCTGCCTGTTTCAGTGCCATCTGCTGCCCAGTCTGAGGTGTCCCTGCCCGCTGCCCAGCTCGACGACCCGGAGTTTTCTGCCCAGCTCGGCGACCCGGAGTTTGCTTCCCAGCTCGGCGACCCGGAGCCTGCTGCCCAGCTCGACGACCCGGAGCCTGCTGCCCAGCTCGACGACCCGGAGCCTGCTGCCCAGCTCGACGACCCGGAGCCTGCTGCCCAGCTTGATTTGCCCCTATCTGCATCCCAGCTTGATGTACTTTTTGCCCAACCTAAGATTTCTGTACCCGCTGCCCAGCTTGAGCTGCACTTTGCCCTGTTAAAAGTCATGGACTTTCATCCGGCCCAACCTGATGTGACTTTATCTGCTGCCCAGCTTGACACCACGGACTTCCCCCAGCAACATCTAATTGGAGCGTCCGGAGGCCGCTCCTTTGAGGGGGGGTACTGTCAGGGAAGGTTCCCCCCGCTGGTGTTACTGCCTGGTATTTGGCGTGCAGTACTGTGGCCCACCACCAGGTGTCTCCCGGCAGTCTTGGACTGCCAGGGGAGCTCTCCCCTGGTGGTATTATGTGATCCTTGGGCTGCAGTACTGGCGTCCACCAGCGGGGCGTTCTTGGCAGTATGGAGCATACAGCCCTTCCTGCGTTCAGGTGTGACCTGAATGCAATCAGCACGCCTCTATAAATACCCGGCGTGTGTAATCACTCCTCGCCCTGGTATCGTCATACCCCCTGGACCTGAGCTTGTATTTGACCCTGATCCCGATCCCTGCCTGGACTTGTCCTCCCTGTGTCCTGATTCCTGTCCCCATCCTTACCCATCTACTGACCTCCCATGTGTATGACCTCGGCTTGGCTCGTTTATGAATACGGTATTCCCCTTTATTTGTACATACTGTTTGTTGTTTTATTGTGCACTGGTGGTTCACACATTTGTAAATAAACACCTTTTATTTCACTACTCACCTTGTTTGGTTCCTCTGTGCGGTCACACAGTCTGATCTACCAGCATTCCTGACATGGTTACAGCTGCCCTGCCCTATAAAAAACACACACAAGTTCTGGGTTTGCCTTTCACAAGAAGCATTGCCTGATATGATTGATGCCTCGCACAAAAGAGCTCTCAGAAGACCTACGATTAGGAATTGTTGACTTGCATAAAGCTGGAAAGGCTTATAAAGGTATCTCCAAAAGCCTTGCTGTTCATCAGTCCACAGTAAGACAAATTGTCTATAAATGGAGAAAGTTCAGCACTGCTGCTACTCTTCCTAGGAGTGGCCGTCCTGTAAAGATGACTGCAAGAGCACAGTGCAGACTGCTCAATGAGGTGAAGAAGAATCCTAGAGTGTGTCTCTGGCATATGCTAACATCCCTGTTAGCGAATCTATGATACGTAAAACACTAAACAAGAATGGATTTCATGGGAGGATACCACAGAGGAAGCCACTGCTGTCCAAAAGTAACATTGCTGCACATTTACAGTTTGCACAAGAGCACCTGGATGTTCAACAGCAGTACTGGCAAAATATTCTGTGGACAGATGAAACTAAAGTTGAGTTGTTTGGAAGAAACACACAACACTATGTGGAGAAAAAGAGGCACAGCACAGCAACATCAAAACCTCATCCCAACTGTGAAGTATGGTGGTGGGGGCATCATGGTTTGGGGCTGCTTTGCTGCCTCAGGGCCTGGACGGATTGCTATCATCGAAGGAAAAATTAATTCCCAAGTTTTTCAAGATATTTTGCAGGAGAACTTAAGGCCATCTGTCCACCAGCTGAAGCTCAACAGAAGGTGGGTGTTGCAACAGGACAACGACCCAAAGCACAGAAGTAAATCAACAACAGAATGGCTTAAACAGAAGAAAATATACCTTCTGGAGTGGCCCAGTCAGAGTCCTGACCTCAACCCGATTAAGATGCTGTGGCATGACCTCAAGAAAGTGATTCACACCAGACATCCCAAGAATATTGCTGAACTGAAACAGTTCTGTAAAGAGGAATGGTCAAGAATTACTCCTGACCGTTGTGCACGTCTGATCTGCGACTACAGGAAACGTTTGGTTGAAGTTATTGCTGCCAAAGGAGGTTCAACCAGTTAATAAATCCAAGGGTTCACATACTTTTTCCACCGGCACTGTGAATGTTTACATGGTGTGTTCAATAAAAACGTGGTAACATTTAATTCTTTGTGTGTTATTAGTTTAAGCAGACTGTGATTGTCTATTGTTGTGACTTAGATGAAGATCAGATCACATTTTATGACCAATTTGTGCAGAAATCCATATCATTCCAAAAGGGTTCACATACTTTTTAGTGCAACTGTAATATATATATATATATATATAATTATATTGACTGGTATTACAATCAAATAAACAGAATCACATCTAGTACTTTGACTGTTATCAGTCCAAAGAGTTAAAAAATTCTAAATGAAAAGTCCTGCCCATTGAAAGCAATGGGACACCGAGGTTATACCGCGGGCAAAGCGCCTCTGCAGAGGCGCTTTGCGGTGGTTTTTAACCCTTTTTCGGCCGCTAGCGGAGGTAAAACCGCCCGCTAGTGGCCGAATAGCGCCGCAAAATTAGTGGTATAGTTTTGCTAAAAATGAGTGGGAATCGGAGAGGAATCCAGAAGAAGGCGTAGGCACCTTGCCGCACACACACAGCCAGGCCTCTATGTGAGCATCTGGTGGAAAGTGGCACACTGTATCTGGTGGCAGGCTACTGGTGGAAAGTGACACGCTGAATCTGGTGGCAGACTACGAGTGGCACGTGACACGCTGCATCTGGTGGAGGGCGACGGTGGCAAGTGACAAGCTGCATTTGGTGACAGGTGATGGTGGCAAGGGGCATGCTGCATCTGGTGGGAGGCTACGGGTGGCAAGTGACATGCTGCATCTAGTGGCAGGTGAGGGTAGCAAGTGACAAGCTGCATCTGGTGGCAGGCTACAGGTGGCAAGCTCCATCTGATGGCAGGCAACGTGGCAAGTGACAAGCAGCATCTGGTGGCAGGCGATGGTGACAAATGGCACACTGCATCTGGTGACAGGTGATATGGCAAGTGAGAAGCTGCATCTAGTGGCAAGTGATGGTGGCCAGGGGCACGCTGCATCTGGCAAGCTACAGGTGGCAAATGACATGATGCATCTGGTGGCAGGTGATGATGGCAAATGGCATGCTGCATATGGCGGCAGGCTATGGGTGGCAAGTGGCACGCTGCATCTAGTGGCAGGCTATGGGGGGCAAGTGCCATGCTGCATCTGGTGGCAGGCAACAGTGGCAAGTGACAAGCTGCATCTGGTGACAGGCTACGGGGGGGGGGGGGAAGTATCACTGTGCCCTGAGCTGTCACAATGTAACCGGTGACTCTAATGACTGAATTCAAAGGATCAGCATGACATTCCAGCACCTAGGACTTTCAGAAGCAGGTCAGCAAAGCACTGGTTAAGGTTTTATTTGTCCATTTTCAACAATCTGGTCATGGCATGTATTGTCAGCTTTAATACATTAAGGGAATTCTACTCTGCATATGAACATCTTTAAACAATGCTTAATACTCAGCAAATGCCAAGATGATGTAATTAGAAAGCAGAGTGCTGATGTGCCTCCTAGTTATAAGATAGTTAATTATTAATGTTCTCCTAGCAATCACTGTTGGCGGAAGATCACCCTGGGGAACGTTACACAGGAAGCGTTACAAAAGGCATTATACAAAGCAGCCTTTTATGTTTGCAAAACTGTTATACAGAGGCTTAGTGGTGAACGGTACCTTCTGCAGAACTAGTGTCCTGGGTTCACTTCACTGGAAGGCTTATGCCCCATACACACGATCGGAAATTCCGACAGCAACAGTCCGATGTGAGCTTCTGAACGGTAATTATGCCCCATCTGACTTTTGCTGTCGGAATTTTCGCCAACAAAAGATTGAGAGCTGGTTCTCAAATTTTCAGACGGAAAAAATTGTAACAATTCCGACGTGCAAAATTCCGACGCATGTTTGGAAACAATTCAACGCATGCTCGGAAGCATTGAACTTCATTTTCTCGGCTCGTCGTACTGTTGTACGTCACCGCGTTCTTGACGGTCGAAAGAACTTTTGTGTGACTGTGTGTATGCAAGCCAAGCTTGAGCGGGAATTCCGTCTGAAAAACCATCCAAGGTTTTTCCGACGGAAAATCTGATCGCGTGTATGCGGCATAAGGCACTAAAGCAACATGCCTGCGTGGCTTTCTGTCATTGTTGGCACCAGCGTGAGAGACTGTGATGGGGATAGTAGAGTGCTCTTTGTACGTTATACTGTTGGGGCTATAAAAAGAAATAAAGTACAAGCTGTGTACAGTGGCGGCTGGTGCTCAATTTTTTTTGTTGGGGGGGGGGGGGGCGCAAACAAACAGAAACAAAACAAAACATCAAATGCAGCCACTGTGCCATCAAACGCAGCTACTGTAACCATCAATTGTTGCCAGTGTGCCCCATCAATTGCTGTCAGTGTGTGCCCATCAATTTCTGCCAGTGTGTACCCATCAATTGCCACCAGTGTGCCCCATCAATTGCTGCCAGTGTGCCCATCAATTGCTGCCAGTGTGCCCATCAATTGCCGCCAGTGTGCTGCCAGTTTGCCCCATCAATTGCCGCCAGTGTGCTGCCGGTTTGACCCATCAAATGCAGCCAGTTTGCCCCATCAATTGCCACCAGTGTGCCCCATCAATTGCTGCCAGTGTGCCCATCAATTGCTGCCAGTGTGCCCCATCAAATGCCGCCAGTGTGCTGCCAATTTGCCCCATCAATTGCCGTCAGTGTGCTGCCAATTTGCCCCATTAAATGCCGCCAGTGTGCTGCCTGATTTTCCCCATCAAATGCTGCCAGTGTGCCCCCCTCCCCCCGCCCGGCACTTACCTGCCTAGGTGAAAGCTGTCCTCCGAGTCCGTCTTCTCCCTTCTCCTGCTATGACACAGTAACGCTATGTCACAGCACTTGTCGCTTCAGCCAATCAGGTGATGGGTAACCAGACCCAGTGCACCTGATTGGCTGAGAGGCGGGTCGATGTTAGGGAAGGGATTCCCTAACACAGCACTACGTAAGCAGCGAACGCACAGCAGTGCGCCCGCTGCTTAACAATTTGGAAGCCTATTAGAGCCAATGACTCTAATCAGGCATTTCCAAAACACCCCCACCACTGTAATTCAGATGGTCAGTGCTCAACAAAAGGCTGGACACCTGAATAATGGGCGGCAGCGGCGAAAATAGATAGATTCATCCATATAATGCATGAATCTATCTATTGTTGATTGACGGATGGAGGAGAGAAAAATTGCTGATCGCCGCCATTAGTAGTAAAAAAAATAAAAATAAAATAAAACTATCCCCTATTTTGTAAACGCTATAAATTTTGCGCAAACCAATCGATAAACGCTTATTGCGATTTTTTTTTACCAAAAATAGGTAGAAGAATACGTATCGGCCTAAACTGAGGAAAAAAAATAATTTTATATATGTTTTTGGGGGATATTTATTATAACAAAAAGTAAAAAATATAGAATTTTTTTCAAAATTGTTGCTCTATTTTTGTTTATAGCGCAAAAAATAAAAACCGCAGAGGTGATCAAATACCACCAAAAGAAAGCTCTATTTGTGGGGAAAAAAGGACGCCAATTTTGTTTGGGAGCCATGTCGCACGACCGCGCAATTGTCTGTTAAAGCGACGCAGTGCCGAATTGCAAAACCTGGCCTGGGCATTTAGCTGCCTAAAGGTCCGGTGCTTAAGTGGTTAATGACCCCTGTCAGGTTTTTTTTATCATCTGTGTCACATTGGGCAGATTTACTTCCTGTCCCATAGCCAAAACAGGAAGAGGAGATCCAAAGTGTGGAAATTCCTTGTCACCAGAACTAGTGTCCCCATTGGAAGATTTCTCGTCTACAGGCAAACCCCACTTTTAAGTACACAATGGGATGTATTCCTGTTCTGGGGACAACCCAAAATTTGGGATTTTCTTTTACTTTTGATGAGAACAGTAAACAGGACAAATCTCCCTAACGGGGACACGAGACAGAAATAAAAACTGACAGGGGTTCTAATCCCTCTCCACTCTTATCTAAAAGCAAACACTGTTGCCTTTAGTTACACTTTTAGTGATTGTGACTAGCAGTTTTGCCGCCAAGCTAAAATGCTGATGAATCTCAGTTGTTAGCGATCACATAGCGGATCATAATGATTTTCTTGGCAAAGTACTACTGTAACAAAATGGGGGTGGGGGTGCTAATCATGAGAAAATCACCCGTGTGTCATTCATCAGCCTAACAGTCAGGACAGCTACTATTTTTACTATCAGATCAGCAATGGCCGCCCTTCCATTTCTCTATGAAGGGATTAGTGGAGGAATGTCCTGCCAGCTGTCTGGTCTTGTATGTATATTCTCCTTTATGGCAACTCTGCGGACCGACATTTCAGAGGATCGATAATATGTTGTATACGATGCTCGTCTCCTATAGCAACGCCGCCCCTTCATTAATTACACTACATCCTGCCTTCCTCTGCATCGGGCCAATAAGCCCAACATGACCTCATCACAGCTCACCCGGAAGCGGAAATGTGACCGGCTGTCACGGAAGTTGAACTAGACACCGGAAGTGGCGGCGATGGTAAGATCATAACAATTCCGCGGAGGCTTTGTGATATTTCTTTGTCAGTGATCCCCCCTCCCCCCTTCAGATTGTATAATGTTATGTGTGAGGGAGCGAGAGAGGCGCCTCTGTACCGTCATCCCATTTATGATTGTATAAGGATTATATATTCTCCATTTACCTCTGTATACCACTGACATCTATCCCCCATTCATATCTGTATACCACTGACATCTTCCCTCCATTTACCTCTGTATACCACTGACATCTACCCCCCATTCATCTCTGTATACCACTGACATCTTCCCTCCATTTACCTCTGTATACCACTGACATCTACCCCCCATTCATCTCTGTATACCACTGACATCTTCCCTCCATTTACCTCTGTATACCACTGACATCTACCCTCCATTCATCTCTGTATACCACTGACATCTACCCCCCATTCATCTCTGTATACCACTGACATCTACCCCCCATTCATCTCTGTATACCACTGACATCTTCCCTCCATTTACCTCTGTATACCACTGACATCTACCCCCCATTCATCTCTGTATACCACTGACATCTACCCCCCATTCATCTCTGTATACCACTGACATCTACCCTCCATTCATCTCTGTATACCACTGTGACATCTGCCCCCCATGTATCTCTGTATACCACTGACATCTGCCCTCCATTTACCTCTGTATACCACTGACATCTACCCCCCCCATTCACCTCTGTATACCACTGACATCTACCCTCCATTCATCTCTGTATACCACTGACATCTGCCCTCCATTAATCTCTGTATACCACTGACATCTGCCCCCCATTTATCTCTGTATACCACTGACATCTACCCCCCCCATTCACCTCTGTATACCACTGACATCTACCCTCCATTCATCTCTGTATACCACTGACATCTACCCTCCATTAATCTCTGTATACCACTGACATCTGCCCCCCATTTATCTCTGTATACCACTGACATCTCCCCCCATTCATCTCTGTATACCACTGACATCTGCCCCCCATTCTTATCTGTATACCACTGACATCTGCCCCCCATTCACCTCTGTATACCACTGACATCTATCCCCCATTCATCTCTGTATACCACTGACATCTACCCCCCCCCCATTCATCTCTGTATACCACTGACATCTACTCCCCCCCCCACCCATTCATCTCTGTATACCACTGACATCTACCCCCCATTCTTATCTGTATACCACTGACATCTGCCCCCCATTCACCTCTGTATAGCACTGACATCTATCCCCCATTCACCTCTGTATACCACTGACATCTGCCCCCCATTCACCTCTGTATACCACTGACATCTGCCCCCCATTCACCTCTGTATACCACTGACATCTGCCCCCCATTCATCTCTGTATACCACTGACATCTACCCCCCCATTCATCTCTGTATACCACTGACATCTATCCCCCATTCACCTCTGTATACCACTGACATCTACCCCCCATTCATTTCTGTATACCACTGACATCTACCCCCCATTCATCTCTGTATACCACTGACATCTACCCCCCATTCATTTCTGTATACCACTGACATCTGCCCCCCATTCATCTCTGTATACCACTGACATCTGCCCCCCATTCATCTCTGTATACCACTGACATCTGCCCCCCATTTACCTCTGTATACCACTGACATCTGCCCCCCATTCATCTCTGGATACCACTGACATCTGCCCTCCATTCATCTCTGTATACCACTGACATTGCCCCCCATTCACCTCTGTATACCACTGACATCTGCCCCCCATTCACCTCTGTATACCACTGACATCTACTCCCCATTCATCTCTGTATACCACTGACATCTACCCCCCATTCATCTCTGAATACCACTGACATCTACCCCCCATTCACCTCTGTATACCACTGACATCTATCCCCCATTCACCTCTGTATACCACTGACATTTATCCCCCATTCACCTCTGTATACCACTGACATTTATCCCCCATTCACCTCTGTATACCACTGACATCTGCCCCCCCATTCATCTCTGTATACCACTGACATCTGCCCCCCCCATTCATCTCTGTATACCACTGACATCTATCCCCCCCCCCCATTCATCTCTGCATACCACTGACATCTACCCCCCATTTACCTCCTGCATACCACTGACATCTGCCCCCCATTCACCTCTGTATACCACTGACATCTGCCCTCAATTCACCTTTGTATACCACTGACATCTACTCCCCATTCATCTCTGTATACCACTGACATCTACTCCACATTCATCTCTGTATACCACTGACATCTGCCCTCCAGTCACCTCTGTATACCACTGACATCTGCCCCCCATTCATCTCTGGATACCACTGACATCTGCCCCCCATTCATCTCTGTATACCACTGACATCTACCCCCCATTCATCTCTGTATACCACTGACATCTGCCCTCCATTCACTTCTGTATACCACTGACATCTACCCCCCCATTCATCTCTGTATACCACTGACATCTGCCCCCCCCATTCACTTCTGTATACCACTGACATCTATCCCCCATTCATCTCTGTATACCACTGACATCTATCCCCCCCCATTCATCTCTGCATACCACTGACATCTACCCCCCATTCACCTCTGTATACCACTGACATCTGCCCTCCATTCACCTTTGTATACCACTGACATCTACCCCCCATTCACCTCTGTATACCACTGACATCTTCCCTCCATTTACCTCTGTATACCACTGACATCTATCCCCCATTCATCTCTGTATACCACTGACATCTGCCCCCCATTCTTATCTGTATACCACTGACATCTGCCCCCCATTCATCTCTGTATACCACTGACATCTACCCTCCATTCATCTCTGTATACCACTGACATCTACCCCCCATTCATCTCTGTATACCACTGACATCTACCCTCCATTCACCTTTGTATACCACTGACATCTATCCCCCATTCACCTATGTATACCACTGACATCTGCCCTCCATTCATCTCTGTATACCACTGACATCTACCCCCCATTCATCTCTGTATACCACTGACATCTACCCCCATTCACCTCTGTATACCACTGACATCTATCCCCCATTCACCTCTGTATACCACTGACATGTATCCCCCATTCACCTCTGTATACCACTGACATCTGCCCCCCCATTCATCTCTGTATACCACTGACATCTGCCCCCCCATTCATCTCTGTATACCACTGACATCTATCCCCCCCCCATTCATCTCTGCATACCACTGACATCTACCCCCCATTTACCTCCTGCATACCACTGACATCTGCCCCCCATTCACCTCTGTATACCACTGACATCTGCCCTCAATTCACCTTTGTATACCACTGACATCTACTCCCCATTCATCTCTGTATACCACTGACATCTACTCCCCATTCATCTCTGTATACCACTGACATCTGCCCTCCAGTCACCTCTGTATACCACTGACATCTGCCCCCCATTCATCTCTGGATACCACTGACATCTGCCCCCCATTCATCTCTGTATACCACTGACATCTACCCCCCATTCATCTCTGTATACCACTGACATCTGCCCCCCATTCATCTCTGGATACCACTGACATCTGCCCCCCATTCATCTCTGTATACCACTGACATCTACCCCCCATTCATCTCTGTATACCACTGACATCTACCCCCCCCCATTCATCTCTGTATACCACTGACATCTACCCCCCATTCATCTCTGTATACCACTGACATCTGCCCTCCATTCACTTCTGTATACCACTGACATCTACCCCCCCATTCATCTCTGTATACCACTGACATCTGCCCCCCCCATTCACTTCTGTATACCACTGACATCTATCCCCCATTCATCTCTGTATACCACTGACATCTATCCCCCCCCATTCATCTCTGCATACCACTGACATCTACCCCCCATTCACCTCTGTATACCACTGACATCTACCCCCCCATTCACCTCTGTATACCACTGACATCTGCCCTCCATTCACCTTTTGTATACCACTGACATCTACCCCCCATTCACCTCTGTATACCACTGACATCTTCCCTCCATTTACCTCTGTATACCACTGACATCTATCCCCCATTCATCTCTGTATACCACTGACATCTGCCCCCCATTCTTATCTGTATACCACTGACATCTGCCCCCCATTCTTATCTGTATACCACTGACATCTACCCTCCATTCATCTCTGTATACCACTGACATCTACCCCCCATTCATCTCTGTATACCACTGACATCTACCCTCCATTCACCTTTGTATACCACTGACATCTATCCCCCATTCACCTATGTATACCACTGACATCTGCCCTCCATTCATCTCTGTATACCACTGACATCTACCCTCCATTCACCTTTGTATACCACTGACATCTATCCCCCATTCACCTCTGTATACCACTGACATCTACCCTCCATTCACCTTTGTATACCACTGACATCTATCCCCCATTCACCTCTGTATACCACTGAAATCTGGACGCCCCCCCCCCCCCCCCCCCCCCCCCCCCACACACACACACACACACACACACACACACACACACACACACACACACACACACACACACACACACACACACACACACACACACACACACACACACACACACACACAGTTGTGCTCATAAGTTTACATACCCTGGCAGAATTTATGATTTCTTGGCCATTTTTCAGAGAATATGAATGATAACACAAAACATTTTTCACTCATGGTTAGTGTTTGGCTGAAGCCTTTTATTATCAATCAACTGTGTTTACTCTTTTTATATCTTATATACTGCCATATCCTCATTAATCTCTAAAAGACAAAGACCCCCCAGTCACATCTGCATCACCGACATCCCCAGTCACCTCTCTGTACCTGACATGGACCCCCAATCACAACCTAATCACTTCTATATACCGTACTTGACCAATACCTATATTCACTATCTATATATATATATATATATATTATAATTTTTTTATTTGACAAAAAAGCTTTTCTTTTTACAAATCTTTATGTGTCCTCAGGATAGCGAGTATTCAGACCCCGACCTGGCAGGCTTGGGAGAGATGGAGAATGGAGAGAATGCACCAGTGTACTGCATTTGCCGCAAGCCAGATATCAACTGCTTTATGATGTGAGACTAATTTTATTATCTTTATTGAATCAGCAATATTGCTGAATAAAATCTTATTCCTACAGCAGCACTAGCCTTCTTTCATGTTTCTTGTAGATGTCTTACATCAGCTCAAGGCTAAAATCCAGTCTTTTAGACAGTTTTGTACAATTGTACGGGCTCCTGTCCTGTCCTGTACTGTACTTGATTACTCTGATTTCACTGCACACTGTGAGCTTCCCACAATGCCCATTAGAAGCCGCAGAAAGTCAGAGGTTTTCTTGTTTCCTGGCTGGAGGGTTCCCAGCATCCTCTAGCCTTTGTTCTCCAGCCTTATTATCCCCGGCTATCACCTTTTTATTCATTGGAGGCTCCACATCCTCCCACCAACTCTAATTTGCTTGCATTGCCTAGCAATGTACAGAGAATTAGTGATGACATCACTGGGTCTAATATAAGGTACGTATGGATAGTAAAAGGTTTTATTTAACCACTTTACCACCGGGCTTGTTTTTCAGATTCGGTGTTTACGAGCGTAAAACAGTTGTTTTTTTTTTGCTAGAAAATTACTTAAAACCCTCAAACATTATATATTTTATTTTTCTAACACCCTAGAGAATAAAATGGCAGTCATTGCAATACTTTTTGTCTCACCGTATTTGTGCAGCGGTCTTACAAGCGCACTTTTTTTGGAGAAAAAAAATCACTTTTTTGAATTAAAAAATAAGACAACAATAAATTTTGCCCAATTTTTTTATATATTGTGAAAGATAATGTTACGCCGAGTAAAATGATACTCAGCATGTCACGCTTAAAAATTGCGCCCGCTTGTGGCATGGCGTCAAACTTTTACCCTTAAAAATCTCGATAGGCGACGTTTAAAAAATTCTACAGGTTGCATTTTTTGAGTTGCAGCGAAGGTCTAGGGCTAGAATTATTGCTCTCGCTCTAACGATCGCGGCGATACCTCACTTGTGTTGTTTGAACACCGTTTTCATATGCGGGCGCTACTCGCGAATGCGCTCGCTTCTGTGCGCGAGCTCGTTGGGACGGGGGCTTTAAAACATTTTTTTTTTTTTGTTTTCTTATTTAGTTTTATAATTTTTTTACACTGAAATAAAAAACTAAATAAAAATTGATCACTTTTATTCCTATTACAAGGAATGTAAACATCCCTTGTAATAGAAAAAAGCATGACAGGTCCTCTTATATATGAGATCTGGGGTCAAAAAGACCTCAGATCTCATATTTAGACTTAAATGCAAAAAAAGAAAAAAAAATGTAAACTGTCATTTTTTCAAATGACAAAAAAAAAAATGTTTCTTTAAGACGCTGGGCGGGACTGACGTTTTGATGTCACTTCTGCCCAGCAGAGCTATGGGGACGGATGGGGGTGATTTTTCCCTCACTCGCATCCCCACACAGCCAGCAAGAGGACCCGATCGCCTCCGCCGCTATCGACGGCTCTGGTGAGCGGCGGAGGGCGCGGGGGAGGGGGGGGGACCCTCTCCCGCCACCGATACCGGCGATCTCACGGCGAATCCGCTGCAGAGACCGCCGTTATCGTGTACAGGACCGGCCACTGAAGAGATGGACATCTCGGTTGTGGCAGCAGCTGCTGCCGTTACCGAGATATCCATCTTTAAAAAGAGGACGTCTTTTTACCATGGGGCGGTGGTCAAGAGGTTAACAATGTAATTGAGTGTTAATGAAGGGGGGGGGGCAAAATATAAGTGGATTAAAGTTAAGAACCTAATCACTGAGTAATATGTATTGTTTATTGATATATGTGTATGCAGTTTAATTTTCTTACATTTTACAATGCTATCTATGTCTCTTCCTTTCCTGTTCTGTCTGACACTCATCACCTTAAAATCTCTACTAGATTATGTGTTTTAGTACTAATTTTGTCCATGATGGGGAGATTTCTGTTCAGTCTGACACATGTCAAATAGAAATCTCCCAAATGGCCAAACACACACAGGGGTTTATTTACTAAAGGCAAATCCTCTGTGCACTTGGAAGTGCAGTTGCTGTAGATCTGAGGGGGACATGTAAGAAAAACAAAAAAATGCATTTTTGCTTGCACATGATTGGATGATCGAAATTAGCAGAGCTTCCCCTCAGATTTACAGCGACTGCACTTCCAAGTAGATTTTCCTTTAGTAAATCGACCCCACAGTGTTTAAATGTTGGGTGGTTCTAACCCTTCTCCAGTTTTTTTAAAAAGGGAAAATTGGATGTTGATTCTTCTACCATGTACTATATGGACAATTTTTTTAGCTATAACGCTGCAACATTTGTATTTTTTAAATTGTGTACTGCTTGATGACAACTTGCCTGTTTTCTGTTTGCACAGTGGGTGTGATCATTGCAATGAGTGGTTCCATGGAGACTGTATCAACATCACAGAGAAGATGGCCAAGGCCATTCGGGAGTGGTACTGCATGACATGCCGAGGTGAGGAAGGCCACCAGTTTTTATCACAAATAAAAAGCAAACTGATAGACTTGGGGAACCCCCTTAATAGTATCCTCTGTACTATTTTAGGTGCTCCCCAAGTCTAAGAACTGATGACATCACTGTGACATTGGCTGTAACATGCCCAGTAACTATAATTGTGACTTCAGTGGCATTGGTGGTTTATGCTGTGTTTTCTTAAAAAACAAACCAAAAAAAATTGCAATCCGTACACTGAGCTCTGATGACTTTAGAAAAAAAGGTTGAGCTTTATGTGTCAACATACTACTTCTTATTAGGAAATGTTTCCCCATGTCCACCATGTAGATTTTGGTCCCAAGGGTAGGTTTTCATCTGGTTGGTGGCTGAGGAAAAACTTTAGATCTGTTCTTAGTAGGAATACCTTGACATGTGAGACCATAAGTGATAGATCCTAAGGTTAACCTGGGTGATGGAAACATGGTAAATGGCATTGTATATTTGCTCTAAGGGAATTCTATACATTGCAATGTTTTTACCCAATTTTTTGAATAGTTATCCAGTTCCCTGTGCACAAGTGTCCTCACACAGGTGCGTGTTGCAGCAGAGGAGACGGGATTTGTCAGTCCGCTTAGGAGTCGCTTTACTGCTAACGCCGGCACCGCCCCAGTGTAAAAGTAGTTTTAGGGGCTGAAAAAATGACATACCGGAATGATGCCTGTAGGTGCAAGCATTATCCCGGTAAAACTACTTCAAACCAAGGATGTCCTACAGGCGGGAAGTAGTTAAACCTCATATAGCTTCCCACTCCTCCATTTTAACTAAGTCTTCTATAGCCTGTTGTGATGTTATTGTGCTGCTTAGCTTTGTATCATCAGCAAACTCTGAGATTGAACATTTATACCCATCTCTATATTACTTATGAGCAAGTTAAGCGGAATTGGTCCCAGAATAGAACCCTGGGGTACCCCGCTCAAAACTCTAGACCAGGCATATGCAATTAGCGGACCTCCAGCTGTTGCAGAACTACGATTCCCATGAGGCACAGCAAGACTCTGACAGCCACAAGCATATGACACCCAGAGTCAGAGGCATGATGGGACTTGTAGTTTTGCAACAGCTGGAGGTCCGCTACTTGCATATCCCTGCTCTAGACCATTCTCCAGGTACATAAAATATCCTCAATGTCAAAAGACATTAATCTGTAAATTAAGCATTTTTGGGGTATTGTATCAAATGCCCTAACAAAATCTAGATATACTACGTCCACAGGCCTTCATGTATCAATATTCTAGCTCACCTTCTCATAGAATGTTAAAAGGCTGGTCTGGCAAGGACAGTTCTACATAACTTCATGTTGGTAACTACCAATGATACTATTTTCATCAGCATATTCTTGGATATGATCTCTTTTCATTCCTTCTAATGTTTTACGAGGAAAGAGGGGGGTTGAGGTGCCAACTGTGATATTCCTAATATTTCTAGATAATGTAAGTATAGTGTGTGTATACTCACAGGTTCACTTGGAGATGTAGTCCATCAAGGATGGGGGTGTCCTTAGGTCTGTGGATGCCGGTCTGCAGGCTCTGGTGGTGTTTCCCTGGCTTCTCAGCGGTATCGCATACAGGAAGCTCCATACTGTCTGTATGCGATACCACTCAGAAGCCAGGGAAACGCCACCGGAGCCTGAAGACTGGCATCCCCAGACCTAAGGACACCCCCATGCTTGATGGACTACATCTCCAAGTGAACCTGTGAGTATACTTACATTATCTAGAAATATTAGGAATATCACAGTTCGCGCCTCCACCCCCCTCTTCCCTTGTACTGTTTTGCTGACAGAGGTCATGGACACCCTCTGAGGATGGCTGCCTCTTCCTGCCCTTTGTTACACAGACTGACTTAGAAGTGCTATTAGAACCACTATTACCGCTGTTTTAAAGGTATCACATGACCACGAGCGCCAGAATCCCCCCCCCCCCCCCCTCTTTATGAAACTTCTAATGTTTTAAATGTTGTTCATGTTAGCTGACTGGTCTGTAGTTTATACAGTATCTTGGCCCTTTTTTTGTATATTGGTACCGCGTTTTGCTTTTCGCCAATCTGCTGGTACCATTCCAGTTCGTAAACTGTCCTTCAGAATAGGGGTCTGGCTATAATATGGCTAAGTTCTTTAAGAACTCTTGGGTCCTGATGATTTAGTCACATGAAGATTTTCTAGTCCTTTTTTTAAATTTTTTTTGAACATTACTGTCTTGTTTAGTATAATCAGAGTAGAAGAATATATTTAATATAGTTGCCATCCCCCTGTTAATTGTAACAAACTTCTCCTGATCATTTTTAATGGGGTCAATATTTTCTGTCATAGTTTGTAGTTTTGAAATGCAGATAATGACCCTTTTGGCATTTTATTGTCTAAAGCAGTGGTCATCAACCCTGTCCTCGGGGGCCCACTAACATGCCAGGTTTTATGTATTACCTTGGGGAGATGCAGACTAGAATACTTCAATCGCTGAGCAGCAAATTATGTATTTCAGTTATCTTGAAAACCTGGCCTGTTGGTTGGCCCTGATGACAGGGTTGATGACCACTTGTCTAAAGGACAGTTTATTTTTTTTCTTGTTCGTATGCTTTTTTTTTTATGTTGGGTTTGAAATTACACATCGGCCAGTGTAGCAATACAATTATATCAATTTATCAGCAAAAAAGTAGTTCTCCTTAAAAAAAGAGAAACTGCAGTTTGATTTACAGTGTCAATTCATATTTCCAGCGAAATATCCCCATTTGGAGATTAAATACCGACATAAGAAGAGCAAGGATAGGGAAAAAGAGACGGAGAGGGACGAGAACGAAGAGATGATGATGATAAAGAGCGACAAGAGGAGGAATAGCACCAGCAGTGTGAGTAAGGTAATTGTTATGGGCAGCACAGTGGTGTAGTGGTTAGCACTTTCACCTAGCAGCAAGAAGGGTCGCTGGTTCGAATCCCGACAACGACACCATCTGCCTGGAGTTTGCATGTTCTCCCTGTGCCTGCCTGGGTTTCCTCCGGGTACTCCGGTTTCCTCCCACACTCTAAAGATATGCTGGTAGGTTGATTGGATCCTGTCTAAAATTGGCCCTAGTATATTGATGCATGTGTATTATGGACTTTAGATTGTAAGCTCCTTGAGGGTAGTGACTGATGTGAATGTACAATGTATATGTAAAGCGCTAGGTAAATTGACAGCGCTATATAAGTATCTGAAATAAATACCTTTTTGAAATAAGAATGTTAAGGCAGAAGGTTTTTTATCATAATGCATTCTATGCATTAAGATAAAAAGCCTTCAATGTGTAACAGCCCGCCTCATACTTACCTGAGCCCCCTCTCTATCCAGCGATGTCCACGAGTCCCTTGGCTGTCCGGGACTCTCCCTCCTGGTTGGCTACTGCTGCTGTCAATCAAAGTCAGTTAGCCAATAAGGAGAGAGGGGGCGGGCCGAACAGCAGCTCCATGTCTGAATGGACACACGGAGCTGCAACTCGACTCTGGTGCCCCCATAGCAAGCTGCTTGCTGTGGGGGCAATTAACAGGAGAGAGGGGCAGCGAAGAGGGACTTCAGAAGAGGGGGATTTGGACTGCCCTGTGCAAATCCACTGCACAGAGCAGGCAAGTATAACATGGTTGTTGTTGTGTGTGTTTGTGTGTGTTTTTTTTTTGTAAATAAGACTTTAGAATCACTTTAAAGTGGGTTTTGAATTCCTGTAGACTTTTATATAAGAATGCAAAAGCTTATTGACAGGCCCTAAAACTAAGTGAGATTTTACAGACACCTTTCATGCAAAGGACTACATGTTATAGTGCATGCATTTAAACAGCATACTAGGTGATCTGTTTTATGTGATCTGTCTGAGCAAATCAGCCCACAAAGGAGTAATGGCTTTAGTTTTTTGGGACTTTGGGTCACAGGAGCTTAACAGTAAATTTAATTCTGTGACCCAAAAGGGAAGTACAGCCAAAAGAGTGTTTGGCCATATTTCTCTTCTGAGGGGTAATTTAACCAATTACCCCTGGAAATTAGGTGTGCTGCATATGCCCAAAAAAAAAACTTAAAGCGGGGGTTCACCCAAAAAAAAAAATTCTAACATTACATTGACCTGAGTTGTGATCATGACATTATGCTGACCGTTTTAATACCATTGCCGTACATACCGTTTTATCTATATTTTCACCGCGGCTTCCGGGTATGTAATCTGCGGGACTGGGCGTTCCTAATTAATTGACATGCTTCCGACCGGCGCATACAGCGTGTCACGAGTTGCCGAAAGAAGCCGAACGTCAGTGTGCAGGCGCCGTATAGAGCCGACTCGCAGTGCGGCTTCTTTCGGCAAAACTTGTGACGCGCTGTATGCGCCGGTCGGAAACATGTCAATCAATTAGGAACGCTTAGTGCCGCAGATTACATACCCGGAAGCCGCGGTGAAAATATAGATAAAACGGTATGTACGGCAATAAAATTTAAAAGGTCAGCATAATGTCATTATCACAACTCGGCTCAATGTAATGTTAGAATTTTTTTTTTTTTTGGGTGAACCCCCGCTTTAAAGTGCACAGGTGTATAGCTTGCATAAGGTATTGTCATTTCTACAATCCCCTCTATAAATGATGTGCCTCGGTGTATGTGGTTTTGTTAAAATAAGCCGTTCTATATCTTATTTTAGAACGGAACTCTAAGGACCAGCCACCTCTCTCTCCCCCCCCCCCCCCCCCCCCCCCCAGTCTGACAGCTACAGTGGGAGGGGCCTAGAAACCCCAGCTGACATCAGCTGTCACGTGAGCACCAAGTGGTGCTCGGAAATACAGTAGAGAGCGGCTTATTTTTACAAAACCACGTACACTGGGCACGTTAGATAATGTAATAGAGGGGATTGTAGCAATGTCACTATAGCAGCAGTCGAGGCTGATGGACAGACAGGGAGAGGAGGGAAGAGGACAGAGGAAAGGATGATGGAGGCATGTAAACTGACCACAGTGTCAGGGCTCAGCAGCCATGATGAACCGTGGTCCATTTACAGAGGGGAGGGCAAAACCAGGCAGGATCAGCCAGGTGATACAGGGGGCCAAATTACACAGGACATGCACTGTACTGTTGTTCATGCTTTCAAAGGAACAGGATTTTTATTTTATTTTCTGGGGCTTACAAACGATTTAAAGTGGTTCTAATGTCTAAACTTTTTTATTTTATTTTTTACCTTAATGCATTTCCTGTGATAAGGCAAATGTTCCAGTACCTGTATAACCCCCTCATCTCCACTTATGCTTACCTGAGTCTTCACTCGATCCGTCCCTGTGCCCATCTGTAGTGGCTCTCTCTGCTCTCACAGACATTGCCATTGGTTCCCACTGCCGTCAGTCAAATTCTGTGACAAGGGATAGGGGTGCAGTGCCGAGACAAGCTGTCTGTGTCTATGGACATAGGCAGCGTGGCTTGGGATTGAGCCTGCAGTTGTGCCACAATAGGAAGCAACTTGCTATGGTGGCAAACCAAGAAGAGGAGGAGCCAAGAGCATCGGTGGGGGTGAATCCAGAAGAGGAGGATCAGGGCCACTCTGTGCAATTCTGCACAGAGCAGGTAAGTGCAACATTATTTGTTATTTTTTAAAAATAAAACAATTTAGACTTTGCAATCACTTTAAGTAACAAAGTCATTGCCAAACAAATTTAGCACAATGTAGCAATTGCTCTGATCCATAGGGGGTGTACAAGTGTGAGGTCTGAAATGGTTAAATTGCATTTATTTAAATAGGGATGTCATACACCCGAGCATGGGTGGTAACAGTGCCTCTGTTTTTGACCTCCTTGTAGATCTTACTTTTGAACAAAGTATTCAACCACATTATATGTGTTGCCTGTTTCAGCAACAGATTAAACGTTCTGCAAGGATGTGCGGTGAGTGTGAATCTTGCAGCCGTACAGAGGATTGCGGACAGTGTGATTTCTGCAGAGATATGAAGAAGTTTGGAGGCCCAAACAAGGTCCGTCAAAAGTGCCGTTTACGTCAGTGTCAAGTGAGAGCACGGGTAAGAATGTCACTGCGTGAGCTTTACCTTATGAGTGACCTGTCTTTGTTATTCTCTTTGAATTTAACACCTGCCCCGCACTGTAGAAAAGGCCAGTTGAGCTGTTTGCATAATAAGATGCCTTCAAGAGGTTTTCCATATTCAGCTAGAAAGCAGAAGGTCTGTGCATATAGCCTGCCCTTTGCTGAAAGCTGGGGTCCCCACATTTTAATCCCATTGATTAGCTGAAACGGTTTTTCCAATGAGACCCACTAAAGGATTTGAAGACCTTTGGTGGGCTTCTGAGGCTAAATTACACTGAAGTTCTTCCTCTATTAAAATATGAGCATATTGTATGAAAAGTTCAAAAAAAAAGGAAGGCATCGGCCTAGAACAATCCATCAGCTAGGGGATTTCATCTGTTGTGAGTTTCTGATTGGTGTGTTTTTGCTCCACTTTTCTTTTTGCCCGATTAATAATCTTCTCATACATCTGCTATGGGTTGTCTTCAGAAAATGCTGCGTGTTAAGGACGATGAACTTGCAGTGTTTAGGGATACCCCAGAACCGCCCAGCCTTGCCGAATCTCTCTCTGACGACGACCTTCCCCTGGATCCAGATCTGTATCAAGAACTGTGTGCTGGAGGAGCTTTCGATGACCATAACTTGGTAACTGAACTTTGCTGGGAGTAGATGGAGATACCTCTAGCTGTAGAACTATCATAATAAGACTTGTGTTTCTGCAGCCGTGGCTCAGTGACACAGACGACACGCCGTTTCTCGACTCTGTGCTGAGGAAGAGAGCCGTCAAAGTAAAGCACGTTAAGAGACGCGAGAAGAAGTCAGACAAAAAGGTATGTCAGTTTTTGCCTCGTGGAAGCCTAAGTGGGCCATACTTAGGCCAACTTTTGGTTAGCATTGGAACTGCGTCAGTGAGCTCTAACAACGGGCCGTCTATGGGATGTAAAGTAACTGATCCCATGCTCCTTGTTGGTAAGGAACATTTTCCTGAATGCTGGAAAATCTCTTGCAGCCAATCTTTGTTAGCAATGTCAGGTGTAGTTTTTACAGTGAGTAACATCCTATACACAGAGTTGGATAAAGTGGGCATCTGTGGATTTTTTTAAAACCTACTGTGTTTTCCACTGATGCCTAGGCTGAAAGGATGTGTTGCAATTACAAGTTGTAAGTAAGGCCTTCACTCCGCCTTGCGCTCTTCTTCCTTGGAAACAATGGAGCCTGAGACGGCATGCTGGCTGATTCTATGAAATGGGCCCCATTGCTCCCCCCTCCTTAAGGATTTTTGATTGAACATTAAGAGAGCAGACACACTAGTGATAGGACTGTGTTTGCCATATGTTTGTTTTTAGGCATGCTAACCGTGGGTTTGAGTAAACCTTTTCTGAGATACATTTTGGGGCTGCCATTGGGGTCTTGTTTCTGAAACTGCTAGGTGCCTAAGTGGTTAAGCTGGTCTACTGGCTTCAGTACTTTGTGAATCAATGACCACAAACAAGTATCCAGATTAGAAAAGTTGGAGAAAAGGCATGGGTCCTTTATATACTTACTTCTGAGTTAGTAGGATTGATTTGCTAAAGACCATTTTTGGGGGGGGGGGGGGGGGGGAATATAGTGTATACCACTGCGACAGAAGTCGTATTGTAATTGAATGTTATTAAAAAATACTTTTCCATTTTAATCTGCAGCCACTGTAAATTTCTGTAAAATGCAATGTAATGGGGCAGCCTGGAGGCATTCTGTACACCGATGTATCTTTAACCACTTGACCACTGGGCACTTAAACCCCCTTCCTAACCAGATACATTTTCAGCTTTCGGTGCTCTCACAATTTGAATGACAATTACTCAGTCATACAACATTGTACCCGTATGAAATTTTTGTCCTTTTTTTCACAAATAGAGCTTTCTTTTGGTGGTAATTGATCACCTCTGTTTTTTTTTTATTTTTTGCGCTATAAAATAAAAATAACTGAAAATTCTGTAAAAAAAAACAAACAAATTTCTGTCATATTAGCAGGTTATTTCTCACACACAGCATATGCATACCACAAATTACACCCCAAAACACATTCTGCTATTCCTCCTGAGTATGGCGATACCACATGTGTGATACTTTTACACAGCGTGGCCACATACAGAGGCCCAACATACAGGGAGCACCATCAGGCGTTCTGGAGCACCCAGGCCAATTCTGACATTTCTCTCCTACATGTAAAAATCATCATTTATTTGCTAGAAAATTACATAGAACCCTAAAACATTATATATATGCTTTTTTAGCAAAGACCCTAGAGAATACAATGGATCGCCATTACAGCTTTTTATCTCACACGGTATTTGCGCAGCAATTTTTCAAACGCGTTTAAAAAAAAACCCACAAATCAGTAAAGTTAGCCCAATGTTTTTGCATAATATGAAAGATGAAGATACACCGAGTAAATAGATACCTAACATGTCACCCTTCAAAATTGCGCACACTCGTGGAATAGCGCCCAACTTCGCTACTTAAAAATCTCCATAGGTGATGCTTTTAAATATTTTTACTGGTTACATGTTTTGAGTTACAGAGAAGGTCTAGGGCCAAAATTATTGCTCTCGCTCTAACGTTCGCAGTGATACCTCACATGTATAGCTTGAACACCGTTTTCATATGTGGGCAGGACTTGCATGTGCGTTCGCTTCTGCATGAGAGCACACAGGGACAGGGGCACTTTAAAAAAAAAAAAATGTTTATTGTTCATTTTACTTTATTTATTTTAGTTTGACACTTTTTTTTCCCCAAAAATACATTTTTTGATCACTTTTATTCCTATTATAAGGAATGTAAACATCCCTTGTAATAGGAATAAAGCATGACAAGTCCTCTTTACAGTGGGATGTGGGGTCAATAAGACTCCACATCTCACCTCTAGGCTGGGAAGCCTGAAATAAAAAAAAAAAATGATCCTGGCTTCGATCGTAGCGGTGAGTCGGTAGAAGCACCGGAGGGTGGCAGGAGGGGGAGGGGGGACGTATTGCGGGGTATTGGCAGGGGGTATTGTGTATTGCACAGGGATGGCTGAGCAGGAATGGATGGATGGCTGGATCTGTGACTGCAATTGTCACAGATTCAGCCCACAGCACTGCTGCTGCCTCCGCTCTCCCCCCTCTCCTCTCACTGTACCGATCGGTACAGAGAAGGGAGGGAGGAACCAGCGTCATCGCATGATGGACGGAGCGATCACGTGGTAAACGGACGCTATCAGCGACAATTTACCGCGATCCGTGATGCGCTGGGTCTTCTAGGGGGCGCGCGGGAGCAAGATTCTGGGAGGACGTCCATAGCTTTTTTTTTAAGCATCAGATTATATCCTGAGGCTCTACTAGGCTTGAAAATAGGGTGGGCTTGGGGCTCAGAGAATGCGAAACAAGCCCACCCAGGTGTGTTACAATAGCGAATGAATATTTGCTAAGGTAACACTGATCCTCCTCCTGGCCAATCAGGAAGCGGGTCTTGAAGAGGGAGGGCCGCCACTGACAGAACGCCTAGCCATAGGTAGCCATATTTCATTGCATTTTACAGAAAGTACAGTGGTGCAGATGGAAAGGTAATTTTTTTTTTTTTTTTTTTTAATTTCAATAGATTTTTATTGATATTCATCAAAAGGGTTACAGTCATGACAAATCATCGAACATAACAAAAGCCCCATGAGACAAATGAAG
The DNA here is from genome assembly GCF_905171775.1 of Rana temporaria. NCBI lineage: Eukaryota > Metazoa > Chordata > Amphibia > Anura > Ranidae > Rana > Rana temporaria. The sequence continues at coordinate 121,273,841 of NC_053497.1, forward strand.
CCAAAATGAGGTTACAGTAAAATGTAGTAAATAACCATCTCTTCCGGGTGGAGCGGGTAGAAATTGGGGAAATCTTGCCTAGCTAATTCGCTAGGGTACCGGTGAGGACCCAAGTGCCCCTATAGATAGTACTTGCCACCCGAGGGCCCAGACCTACTAAAGAATGATCCGGGAACCATCCCTCGACAAGGTAATTTTTAATAACATTCAATTGCAATATGACTTGTGTCACAAATGTATAGGCTATATTATTTATTTATTTATTTTTTATTTTTTTCCTACAAAAGTGGAGTTACCCTTTTAAGTCCTGTACATAAATGAGATAAGGAAAAGCTTTATCTGCATTTTTGTCCAGACCCAGAGTAATCAAGCTAGAAGGTAGAAGGCATATAGAGTGGATATCCCATACCACTGGTTTCATGAAGTGCTCCCTTAGTAAACTTGTGAGTTGATTTCTGGATTCTGGTTGCAGTATATTACAGAGAACGCAGATTATGATAAATCAAGTTAAACTTCTGACTTTAACACAGCTGTGGAGTTTGGATACAGTTAGTGGCTTGTGGGTTTCACTTGTTGCCTGGAATAGCTCATTAATATTAAGTCCACAACTTGCAGTAAGAAATGTACATTCCTGTGTGCTGGTAAGCTGCTTTTTTTAATGAAGATGATACATTTTTAAAGGATAACTCCATGATACCCCCTAAAAATATATACCCTACCTCCCAGGGTCCATCTGGGATACCCTTCTGACATCAAAGCTGCTCCTATAGTGCACTGGAGACCTCCTCTTCACCTTGGTGCATGCACACTGCAGTTCCCTTGACTCTAATTGATTCCCATCTCTGCACCATATGGAGCTGCAGTGGGCATTCACCAGGTTGATCAGGAGGTCTCCAGTGCCCATATTTCTATAGAACCCTTCAACCCCTCTTCACATTGAGGCGTTTTTCATGCGGTACAGCGCTAAAAATAGCGCTGCTGTACCGCATGAAAAAATCATGCCCTGCAGGCTTCAATGTGAAAGCCCGAAGGCTTTCACACTGAAGCGGTGCGGTAGCAGGACCTCTCCAAAAGTCCTGCTAGACGCATCTTTGGAGCGGTATAGGAGCGGGGTGTTTACCGCGGCTTCCCATTGAAATCAATGGGAAACCGCAGTTAACCCTTTTTCGGCCGCTAGCGGGGGATAAAACCTCACCGCTAGCGCCCGAATATCGCGGTAAATACGACGGTATAGCGGCGCTAAAAATAGCGCGGTTATACCGTCACCGCACCTCCGCTGCCCAATGTGAAAGCAGCCTTATTGCTGAGTTGCAGGGTGTAGTGCAGCGGCTTCTGCATCAGAAAATTATGAATTTTGAAGTGATAAGACAGGGACATTTATTTTTGGAGTTAATCATGGAGTAATATTGCCTGTATAAAGGCATATTTTTTTTTACTATGCTTTTATAAAATGTAAAGGGCTGGATCATCCAAAACTGATATTTCATTTTTTTGTAGGTGCTGGAGATTTTAAATCATCTATTTGTTTATTTAACCTCTCAGGAACTTTAATGGTGAGATCTCTGTACTTGGGTTCCCAGCGAAAATGCTGTGGCCTCTACAAAGGGGGTTCCAGTCTCCTAATGGGGCTTTTATATTTGTTTTATAATATGATTAACAAATGTGTGTCCGCCATGAGAGAAGACATTTTGGAATTGGGCGTAAGTTCCTATATAGTTCCATTATATGATTTTAGAGCTGCTTTAGATTTGTGGTGTTCTTGTGAGAAATGGTTGTCATAAAAATGATGGCTAAAAATGCAAAATGATGCTTACTGTAAATAGGAGGCACCTCGACTTCATTCTGCTGTAGAGTGAAGGAATCCCAAACTCCAGGGTGCACTCGCCAACTAAACGTGCTTATCCCTGGTTCTGGCCCTACCGCTCCTGCTTCATATGTTTTAAGTTGTGCACTCATTTGCTGCAGGAGGAAGAAGATTGCAAGGTGAAGTCATGGATTATAGCCAGAGACTATGGCAGGAAGATCCCTAGAGCTAAAGGAAGCTAGTGGCTGCTTCAGCTCACCAGACTGTGGGTCAGGGTTAATACAATAAAACATACAGATCAAGCAAAAGTTACCAACTGATCACAATCGAATTAGAATTAGGCCTCGTACACACGATAGGTTAAACAGAGGACAACGGTCTGATGAACCGTTTTCATCGGTCAAAACCGATCGTGTGTGGGCCCCATAGGTTATTTAACCATCGGTTAAAAAAAAAAACCCAACTTGCTTACAATTTAACCAATGGATTCCTACCCGGTAGGCACAACCATCGGTTAAAAATCCACGCATGCTCAGAATCAAGTCGACGCATGCTTGGAAGCATTGAACTTCATTTTTTTCAGCACGTCCTTGTGTTTTACGCCACCGCGTTCTGACACGATCGTTTTTTTTAACCGATGGTGTGTAGGCGCGACGGACTATCAGTCAGCTTTATCGGTTAACCGATGAAAATGGTCCATCAGACCGTTCTCATCGGATGGACTGATCGTGTGTACGCGGCTTTAAAGTTTTGCAAAAGAATACTAAACCTGGCCATAGATGGATTGAAATCCATCTGGATCTAATAAATGACTTCTCTCTATCGGGACTGTTGGAAAACTTTCATTTGATTAGCGCTTGCAGCGTTGATCAGAAGGAGTCCCCGCTGTCAGAGTACAGTAGCACAGTGGGGAGGATTCCTCCACCCACCTCACTTGTGTGGACAGGGCCTAAGGGCTGATCGCAAGAATGTGATCCATGTATGTCCAGCTTTAGTTTTGTAGGGCACAAGAAAAGCATGATTGCTATATTTTTTTCTTAAGAGAAGCATGGCCAAAGTTTTTTTTTTTTTTGGCCATACCTCTCTTGTCGGTCGCAGGAGTACACTTACTTGGGACCCAGGAGTCTCAGCTAAAGCCAGCTGTCGGCAATCTTAGCTGAGCGATATTGTCATGATCCACCCAGAGCCCCGATTGACAGGGAGATTTACTAAAACTGGTGTACACAGAATCTGGTGCAACTGTGCATAGTGACAATCGTCTTCTAGGTTTTATTGTCAAAGCTTAAAGTGATTTTCCAGTCTCGTTTAAAAAAATAAAATAAAAATGTAGTTTATACTTGCCTCCTCTGTGCAGTTGGTTTTGCACAGAGCAGCCTGGATCCTCCTCTTCTCGGGTCCCTCTTTGCTGCTCCTGACCTTTTTCTCCTATCGAGTGCCCCCACAGTCAGCAGGTTCCTATGAGGGGAACTGGAGTCGGGTCACAACTTGTGTGTCCATTCAGACACGGAGCCCCGATCCATCCCCGCCCCTCTCTCCCCTGATTGGTTGACAGCCGCAGGAGCCAATTGCACACTTCTGTGGCCCAGCCAATTGGGAGGAGTGTCCCGGACGGCTTAGACATTTGTGGACATTGCTGTTGTGTTGTCATCCTAGGAACAAAAATGTTAATTTTAGTATTAGATACACTTTAAAGCGGTATTAAACCACAAAAATATAATTAATTATGTGGTGGCTGCATTTTTTTTTTTTTTTTCCCATCTGGTGGTCCAGCCAGTAAATCTGCTATATTTGATCAAGCTTCCTATAAAACATTCCAGTTAGAGGGTGAAACAAAACGATTTACTACAAGGGTGCTTACAATGGTCAACTTTTATACGTTTATGTATAACTTTTGTCCCAAAGGGAAGAAAAAACTGTTGCTGTAACTGCTTAAAAGTTTTAACTGGAGTTTGGCTTTAATTCCTTAGTCAAGTCCAACTAAAACCTCGTACACACGATCGGACTTCCATCTGACTTTTCTGTGGATTTTTGTTCGAAGGCGCGTTGGCCGTGAACTTGGTATGCATACACACGGCAGAACATTTTCAGCCAAATCACGTGGTTTTTCAGCTCTTTACCGCCACCCTTTGGGCAACTTCTGCTATTGTTGTCTGATGTTTAGCATTGGTTCTGCGCATGCGTTTTTGTACTTTGGACTTTAGTACACCAAACGCTCCCATCGAACAATTCTTGTCGGAAATTCTGATCGTGTGTATGCCGCATAAAGGTGTTTTTGTTGCTCCTCCATCCAGAGGCGATTCCCCCTAAGACAAAAAGTGTGTTAATGGCCGGATCACCAAGTAAAAATATAGAAAAAAAAAGCCTAAAAACAAGAAAATAAATGCAGCCATCATGTTTAGGGACAGTTAAGCTGCAATATATTTTCTTTTTTTGGTTTATTGCTGCTTTTAAGATATTCAAGCTGTTTAAACAGCCTGGTAGGAACATGAAGCTGCATGTGGAGAAGAACTGTGGCTGGTAGAAGCAACATATCCTTTCTGATTTTTGTGCTACCTCTGCACAGTATGAGCCTTCACAGTATTGGACTTTCGATGTCCTAACCTAAGCTTGTCATATGCTGAAGAATAATTGCCATTGCCTTTTATGTATTCTTTAGAAGGATGACAAGTACAAGCGACACAAGCAGAAGCAAAGGCACAAGGACAAGGCTAAGCATTCTGAGCGCTTGGAAAACAGAGATTACTCGTCACTGCGCCAGTGTTTGGGGCCAAGCTGTGTCCAGCCAGCGCGAGCCACCTCAAAGTACTGCTCCGATGACTGCGGCATGAAGCTGGCAGCCAAGTGAGTGCAATGGCCTACATTTACAATTTCCTGCTTTCATTAGGCTCATTTCTAGAAAAAGATTTGCAGCTTTCCTTGTATAAGCTACCATTCGTGTGTTTATTGAAGAAGACCACTAAAACGAATTCTATAAACAGCAAAGCTCTACCACCCTTGTTCCCTAAAGCCTTATAATAATCTGCAGATCCATAAATATGTTACCGTATTTATCGGGGTATTGCGCGCTCCGGCGTATAGCGCGCACCCCTAAAGTGAACCCGCATTCCTGTAAAAAAAAATTTTTAGTACTTAGTTTTGTTGTCTTGCGCGGCGGCCTCGTCGGGTCCGTCTGCGGCTTCGGTGGTGTCCTCCTTGTCGGGTCCGGCGTCCTTCTGCGGTGTCCTTCCCGCGCTGAGTTTGAACTACTGCGCCGGCATATACCGAGCGCAGTACACGTGTATAGTCGGGCAGGCTCGGCTCCTCTTGCGGTCACGTCCAGGACGTGACCGCGAGAGGAGCCAAGCCTGCCCGACTATACACGAGTGTACTGCGCTCGGTATATGTCGGCGCAGTAGTTCAAACTTGGCGCGGGTATCGGCGTATATCGCGCACCCACGATTTTGCCCTGAATTTCAGGGCAAAAAAGTGCGCGGTATACGCTGATAAATACAGTATTTGTTTTTTTTCTAAAAGTGTGATCAGCGGATGGTGCCATGTACGGGCAAGCAGATACAATCTGACAGGAAGAGAGAATGAATGTGCCCTACAGCGCCGTGGTAGTTTATTGAAAACTATAAGCCGACAGCCGCAAAGGCTTGATGTTTTTCAATCACAGGACACTGTGAATGAGTGATGTGGCCGGAGCCCCACTTGGCCACATTTCTGTTAAACTGTGACAGTTAGCAGGGGAGGGGAGAAGATCCACCGCTAGCTGTCCAATCGGTAAGGCCGGTCCGTTCGTTGCATGTTGCACCCTGAATATGGGTGTGAAATGTAACCTGTTAGAAAAGGTGAACTTATCCTTTAAAGTGAACCTATTGCTTTGTTGTAAGGTAAACACTGCAATATTACCTCAATGAGTCCATTGTAAATACACTAGGTTTTGCCTTTAGGGTGCAAAGTAGAGCTCTTTAAAGCGGATTTAGAACTGCTATGATTATCTTCTAAGTCTTTCTGCTTCATGTTTGTCTTCAGTCGGATCTATGAGATCCTTCCACAGCGCATCCAGCAGTGGCAACAGAACCCATGCGTTGCAGAGGAACAAGGAAAGAAGTTGTTGGAACGAATCCGCAGAGAGCAGCAGCAAGCACGTACAAAGCTTCAAGAAATGGAGCGTCGCTTTCACGAGCTGGAGGGCGTAATCAGCAAAGCCAAACAGCAGCAGATCCGAGAGGATGAAGAGGTATGGCTATTTGTCAAACCGCTGGTGCACATTTGTAGTAAGGGAATGAAGTAGGCGAATTAGTACATGATTAACCACGATTATTCATTTATGTTTGACAGACCAATGACGGGGACAGCGATGACACAGATTTTCAGATTTTCTGTGTGTCTTGTGGCCATCCAATTAATCCCAAAGTTGCTCTGAGGCACATGGAGCGCTGTTATGCCAAGGTGAGAATATTCTGAACAACAATCGTATTCAAAGAAAATACCAGATTGATAGGATGCATACTGCAGACCAATAACCATATGTTTGTATTAAGCATGTGCCTAGTACATAGGCAATCCACCTGAGCTTGTTCTCTTCTTCCTTCTATATTGTATTTGCTTTGTGCGGTTTAGAGCTAAAGCTGAAACCCAGGACTGAATGAGTGTGGGAAGGAAAGTCTTGGGCAGAACAGAATTATTATTTTTTTTTTTTATAGAAGTTTTCCAGGAGCAAAAACTCTTTAACCATTTGGCAACCGCCAGCAATGTACTGCGTACGAGCGGTCGCTGTAGACAAAGGGACCCGTATGTCGCTGCCTACTTCCAGGTTTAGGGCGAGCACATGCATGATTGTACACAGCGAGAGCCTGTCAGCCGGTCCCTGCCAATGATTCACAGCCAGGACCTGCTGATTGGCTGTGTGCAATCCCAGCCCAGGGCTCTGTGTTAGTAAACAACACAGAGCTTTGTACAGAGGGAACGATCTGTCAGTTTCTCATCCCTGCAAAGCAGGGATGAGAAACTGAGAGATCTCATAGTAAAAGCAGCACACTTTACACACATTTCATATTGGGCACATATTTATCCCCTTGATTGCCCTAGATGTTAACCCCATCCCAGCCAGTGTCGTTAGTATAGTGAATAGTATTATCGCTGTGTTCATGCCACTGGTGATGTCAGTGGCAGTTGGTCAGTTTTTCCCACCGCATAATGACAGTCCCATTATAAGTCATTGGCAGTGGGGAAGACGTGGGCTTCGTTTTCAGGTAGGTGTCACATAATGTGCTAGTATGTTATGCCTTTTACTTTCAAGGGAAGGAGTATATAAAAAATATTTAGTTTGTAGGCGCTATAACTTTAATACAAACCAATCAATGTACACTTATTATTTTTTTATTATCAAAAACATGTAGCAGAATACATTTTGGCCAAAATTTATGAAGAACTTTAGATATTACATTTATTTATTTTATAATTGAATACGTTTTATAACGGATTCGGGCTGTTGAGTGATTTACATCTGTTCTTGCATAAACATCCACTGGAAAGCTGAGGGCTGTTTGGAAGTATCAGAATGATACCTCTGTGCAGAACATTGCTTTGTTCATGATAATCTTGTATATTGTGAACACCAAATGCCGAGCTGTGTAACTATGTAGGTCAATGTGGGCTTCTTACTGTATTAAACATAGAGAAAGATTGTTCATCACAGAATCATGTGACCCGACGCTACAGACAACTTCCAGGAATATTTCTGCATTTGTTGTTATAAGTCTAGAATTGCTTTTTAATAAAGCTGTAATGTAGGTTTCTCGTTTATATTGGGTAATCAGTAATTCTCCTGTTGCACTTTTTTTTTTCTCTAGTATGAAAGCCAGACATCCTTTGGATCAATGTACCCTACCAGAATTGAAGGGTATGTTTTGCTTTGCTGGACTTTAAAGTCACCTTTTATCACTGCTCTGCCCTGCGGTGTCTTTGCCTATGTTTGGTGTTCCTAAAAATATTTGTTTTCCTATTTGCAGAGCTACTCGTCTCTTTTGTGATGTGTACAACCCACAGAGTAAAACCTACTGCAAGCGGTTGCAAGTTTTGTGTCCAGAACATTCACGAGACCCCAAGGTTAGGCTTTATTTGTTGCTGTAATCTCAACGTTTTCAAGCGGTCGTCAACCTCCCTGTGTAAGTTGTACCTATAGATAAGCCTACCTAAAGGTACTGTAAATATCTCCTAAATGTGTCCCGTTTAGGAGATATTTACTGTATACTGCACCTATGTCATCGGCGCATGCGCTCCGAAAGAATGCCTGCCGGCTACGTTTTTTCAGGAGCGTGTGCCGTGACCGGCGGCTCCTGCGTGCATGCATGGGAGTGAGGTCCCGCGGCTTCGGCCAGCCACACAGCCGGAGTCTGCAGCCCTGGAAGGAAGATAGGCAAAGATGGATGCAGCCTGCATTGGGGAAGACGTGGGCTTAGTTTTAGGGTAAGTGTCACATAATGTGCTAGTATGCGATGCATACTAGCACATAATGCCTTTACTTTCCAGGGAAGGAGAAAAGAAGAAAAACCCACCAGGAGTTGCTTCCTCTTTTAAAGCAATTTTATCAAAGACCAAAGTGGAACTACACTGCATCTTCAGTCCTCAGATGGCCAGGGTCCTAGCTTCCTAGCTGATCACATGCAGAACCATGGCAACTGGACATTTACATAGAGGCCAGATGATGCAATGTTCAGCTTCAAGGGTTGAGTTCCACTTCAGGAGGCCTCCTCGGCATAGGAGCTGACAGATTATTAGAGGAGGGGTTTGTCGGTTAATTTGGGTAAATTATAGGCTTTGAAGGCGCAACTAATATCTGCTTTAACAGTTCTAAGGACTTGGCTTGTAGTATCGGAAGTATGTCTAAAGAGAGGTGAAAAGGAGTAAGGCCCCTTTCACACTTATACGACTTGTCCCACGATTTGTGATGGCAAAGCAACATGACAAGTAATTTCCCATGATTTCCAATGATAACCATTCATATTAGTACGACTTCAAGTCGTTCCAAATTCAAAATAGTCCCTGCACTACTTTGGTCCGATTTTTATTTTTTATTTTTTTATGCCACTTTACACGGGCATTCCCTGAAATCGTGGCAAAATAGCGCAACTTTGAAGTTGCAGTAGTGTGAAAGGGACCTTGGGGTCAATTCACACAGGCTGTCTAATGAGGTCCGCCTCATCAGACAGGTGGTCTGTTTTTACCCGATCTCACCATAGAGGAGAGCGGGACTGTGCAGAGTGGAGATAGACCTGTCATCCGCCTGATCAGCGGAGCAATAACCTGCTGAGCAAGCTGATTCCGTCCACTGCTGAGCAAGCTGATTCCGTCCAACGGAGGCGCCCGTATGAAAGGGTTCTAAAGAAAACACAGAAGCACAGTATTGTGATACTGTTGGATTCAATCATTTCTTTTAGGCTCATTTTCTATGCTCCCCATATTTGATTGTTGAAAAGCCTGTTGTTTACAGAACTGAGCGGCTCAAGCTGAAATGTACTTACAGAACTGAATACATCACAACAATGACTCCTCCCCTTTTCCCTCTTACCGTGTTCAGATGGGGCTGTATATAGTTTCAGTCAGACGTTTTGCAGCCATATATCTTTTTATGTATTTTCTCTGTAAATCTTACTCCATGGGTGCACATTTTTCAGGGTTTATCAAACAAATATGCTATAGTAAAAAAAGAAAAAGGTCTGCGATATAAGATTGAATGAAAAGGAATATATTGTTTTTAAACATGCAGGCTCAGATTTGTTCACTATGATGCTGACTTTAGTACCCAGGGAAGTCACAACTGCTTTCTGTGTTTTGTTATCAGGTGCCAGCAGACGAAGTGTGTGGCTGTCCCATGACGAAAGATGTATTTGAGTTGACAGGTGATTTCTGCAGGGTTCCAAAGAGGAAATGTAACAGGCACTACTGCTGGGAGAAACTGCGCCGCGCCGAGGTGGATTTAGAACGTGTCCGTGTGGTATGTACCCTCTGATTTTGCAGTATGTTAAAAGAGAAGTGTGGGTATTGTGTGTGTGTGTTTTTTTTTTTTTTTTTTTTTTTTATTCATACTTACCTAGGTGGATGCAGCTTTGGTCCCCCCCGGTGCCTCTGTACTGAGAACCGAGCAATCGAACACAGATGTTCGCTTGGTTCTTACAGTTTCCCAAGCAGAGAGCTGCTGACTGCCAGTCACAGCTCTCTACTATGTCCCTCCTCCTCACTCACTGAGCTGTGTAGGGGGTGGTAGTGGCCGGCCCAGCCTCTCAGCGGCTCACTGAGAGGCTGAGCCAGGTGTCGCTCCAGGGATCTGGTGGATTCCAAATTCCATGGTCGTGATGACGCTGAGCCTGGACCAACTCTGTGATGTCAGCAGAGAGCGGACTTCAGCCCACTGATGACCAGCGCATACGTGCTGAAGGAACGGCAATCCTGTGCCGTTCTTTCAAAGTCCTGTGCTGTAATTGCGATGCAAAATAGCACATTATGACTTTGCTTAGCAGGTTTAAAATTAAAATAAAAAGCCAGCGGTTTACTACCGCTTTTAAAGTGATATTAAAGGCTTTCTTTCTTTTTTAAATAACAAACATGTTATGCTCACCTGTTCTGTTTTTTTTTTGCACAGAGCAGCCACTATGCTCTTCTTCTCACGTGCCTCATCGGCGCGCTGCAGCTTGCAATGGGGCACCTAAGCGGGCTCGCTCCCAAACCGCTGTTGTGCATATCCATTCACACACAGAGCCCCCTCTTTCTCCTCATTGGCTCAATGGCTGCGATTGACAATGGCTCCTGCTGCTGTCTTGGCCAATGAGGAGGGAGAGTCCCCAGAGAGCCGAGGACATGTAAATGTCCTAATATGCATGGACACATAGGATAACAGTAAGCTGTTTCTACAGACAAAACACGGTCTCCTCTAGAAGCAGCGTTTTTTTTTTTTTTTTAAGCCAATGTGCATGGTCCCAAAAATGCTTGTTGCCTGACTGCTTATCCAAACATTTCTTTATTTTCTAAATCACTGACTTGAAACAAGTATGCAGATCAGGAGTTCAGACTTTATTGGCTGCATGCTTGCTGCAGATGAGTTGTTCAGACAGTAATGAAGCCACTCTGAGCTAGATCTGTAGCATTATTAGGAGAGGTTAGTGGCAGCCTCTGTATTTTTTTCCAGTACAGGCATGTGTTAGGGTTGCACCGATACCGAGCATTTGCAGGAGTACTTGTACTCCTGTAAATGGTCCCAATGCCTGGTCCGATACCTGGACACTCTGGTGATTATAACTCCCCCCGCATGATCATCTATCTCCCTGTGTAGCTTTCAATAAAGCAGCTGATAGCCGCGTTTCCTCCTCCTCCCCTCCGTAACTTTAAGCTGCTTTATTGAAAGCCACACAGGGAGATCGGTGATCATAACTTTCCCCACCGCTGCAGCGATCATTCCTGAGTGTCCCCTGTATCTTCCTCCGGCTCCCATCTGTGTCCTCCTCTGTGCTTCTCCCCATGGGCTCCTCTGGTCCCCCCTGTTGTCCTCCGGCTCTTCCGGTTCCCCCTCTGTCGTCTTTCTCCGGTTCCCCTCTGTCGTCTTTCTCCGGTTCCCCTCTGTCGTCTTTCTCCGGTTCCCCTCTGTCGTCTTTCTCCGGTCCCTCTCTGTGTGCTCCTCCGGTCCCTCTCTGTGTGCTCCTCCGGTCCCTCTCTGTGTGCTCCTCCGGTCCCCCTCTGTGTGCTCCTCCGGTCCCCCTCTGTGTGCTCCTCCGGTCCCCCTCTGTGTGCTCCTCCGGTCCCCCTCAGATCTTTCAGGATGGAGAGCAGAGGAAGGAGTCAGTAAATATGTCCTTTATCGGCTTCTTCCTTTTCTGAATGGACAGAGGCAGTGATCACTGCCTCTGTCCATTCATAACTGAGCATTGTAAACTGTTACGACTTCAGTTTATGAATGGAGAGGAGCCTCTGTCTCCTGTCTATTCATGTTCAGTGCAGCTGGGGAATCTATGTCCTCGGTCCCTTTCCATGTCTCAAAGGGGAAATGTTATATATTTTATATATATAAAAAAAAAAGCTGACACAGTCCACGTCTCGTTAGTGCCACTGTCACATGACATAATAAAAAAGTATTGGTGATCAATATCGCAAGGACTTGAAATTAAGTATTGGTACTTGTACTCGGTCTTAAAAAAAGTGGTATCTGTGCAACCCATGTATCATTATGCACAGTGAAATATCTTTCCTAGAGTCAGACAGTGCTGCATTGGGATCATTAGATGTGACAGGTTCTTCATGTTACCTAATTAACCCGTTTTACCCTTTTAAATGACCACAAAGATTGTGAGAGGATTTCTCCAATAGGCACAAAGGATATCAACAAAAACTGGACAAAGGTTCTAACCCTCTCTCACTTTATACAATGTGTAAAAAATGTTTCCTTTAATTCCACTTTTTTTTTTTTTTTTTTTACAGTAAAGATAATTCCACTTTAATAACATGAACATAATTCCCTATTACTGTACCAGACCTTCTTACACAGAAGCTTCTTCTTTTTTTTTTGTGTGTCCTTTTTAGTGGTACAAACTGGATGAACTCTTTGAACAAGAGCGCAACGTTCGAATGGCCATGACCAACCGAGCTGGACTTTTAGCTCTCATGTTACACCAAACGATTCAGCACGACCCTGTGACCACAGATCTGCGCACTCACTCTGAACGCTGAGAAGCTTCCCTATCTTACCTCCACAAAGGGAGAGAGGGCTTTGTATTAAAAACTGATATTTCTTTAAACTTTTATAAAAAAAAAATTGTGCTGAGCTGGTGTTTAAAGAGACTGCAATTTGTCCTGAATTTTTCTTATGTTTTACATCGCATCGTTTATGTACTTGATGGAACGTCAGTCTTTTATCAGCCATTTTTAAACAGAATCTTTCATTCTCATAGACTGTGTTGAATCGCACAGAGGATTGTTTTTGTGGTCTGCCGAGAATACGGTAATTTCATGGGTGTTCCAGTTGGCTCTTTATTAGAATACACTAGCTGAGAGATTTTCAACTACAGTTTTCCACATGAATGTGTATTGTATTTTATGAAATATGAATCCTGTTATTTTTTTTTTAATAGACCACTCCATGCAAATATGTATTCGCTCATTTATTCCTTTAAAAACAAAAGCTTTTTTTTTTTTTATATATATATAATTTAGTCAAAACTAACTGAAATCTGTATTTCCCGATGTCACATGTCGGCTATGAACTGAAGTCAGGCTGGTTATAGGAGTATCTACAGGAAAGAGCTCAGGATGGCTATGGTTAGTGTGATGATGTTTTCTGTTAATCTAAAAAGTATTTAGGTAGCCACCAATTGTGCAAGTTCTCCCACTTAAAAAGATGAGAGAGGCCTGTAATTGTCATCATAGGTATACCTCAACTATGAGAGACAAAATGTGGAAACAAATCCAGACAATCACATTGTCTGATTTGGAAAGAATTTATTTGCAAATTATGGTGGAAAATAAGTATTTGGTCTCCTCTACAAACAAGCAAGATTTCTGGCTCTCACAGACCTGTATCTTCTTCTTTAAGAGGCTCCTCTGTCCTCCACTCATTTCTTGTATTAATTGCACCTGTTTGAACTTGTTATCAGTATAAAAGACACCTGTCCACAACCTCAAACAGTCACACTCCAAACTCCACTATGGAGAAGACCAAAGAGCTGTCGAGAGACACCAGAAACAAAATTGTAGAACTGCACCAGGCTGGGAAGACTGAATCTGCAATAGGCAAGCAGCTTGAGGTGAAGAAATCATCTGTGGGAGCAATAATTAGAAAATGGAAGACATACAAGACCACTGATAATCTCCCTCGATCTGGGGCTTCACGCAAGATCTCACCCCGTGGGGTCAAAATGATCACAAGAACGGTGAGCAAAAATTCCAGAACCACACGGGGGACCTAGTGAATGACCTGCAGAGAGCTGGGACCAACGTAACAAAGACTACCATCAGTAACACACTACGCTGCCAGGGACTCAGATCCCGCAGTGCCAGACGTGTCCCCCTGCTTAAGCCAGTACATGTCCGGGCCCGTCTGAGGTTTGCTAGAAAACATTTGGATGATCCAGAAGAGGATTAGGAGAATGTCATATGGTCAGATAAAACCAAAGTAGAACTGTTTGGTAGAAACACAACTCGTCGTGTTTGGAGGAGAGAGAATGCTGAGTTGCAACCAAAGAACACCATACCTACTGTGAAGCATGGGGGTGGCAACATCATGCTTTGGGTCTGTTTCTCTGCAAAGGGAACAGGACGACTGATCTGTGTACATGAAAGAATGAATGGGGCCATGTATCATGGGATTTTGAGTGCAAACCTCCTCCCATCAGCAAGGGCATTGAAGATAAAAAGTGTCTGGGTCTTTCAGCATGACAATGATCCCAAACACAACCTTTGGAGGGAGTTGAAAGTCCATGTTGCCCAGTGACAGCCCCAAAACATCATTGCTCTAGAGCAGGGGTCTCCAAATGTTTTACTTTGGTGGCCACATTGTGCATTTTTCAGATATTTGCGGGCCGAAAAAAAATTAATTTTTTAATGAATCTGCAGCAATTTGACCGGCTGACGGCAGTAGAGATTGATGGCACACCTATATCCTCCGCCCGCACCTAAAAGCTGTAACCTCATGCACTGGGCTAAACTTCCAGTGCGTACAGGACCTTACATCTGTGTTACCGTCAACACACACACACCTCCATACATTTGTGTCCCTATCAGAGCCCCCTGCATATTTGTGCGCCCATCTGAGCCCCCCTGCATATGCATAGTGTCCCTATAAGAACCCCCATACACACTGTGTCCCTATCGGACCCCCGCTGCACATCTGTGTCCTTATCACATATTTATGTCCAAATCAGAGTCCCCCCTTCCACATTTATGCCCCCCATCACAAACCACAGCACAATTGTGTCCCCCTTAGAGCCCCCCATCGGAGACCACAGCACAATTGTGTCCCCTTCCACATTTATACCCCCATCAGAGACCCCAGCACAATTGTATTGCCTTCAGAGCCCCCCTTCCACATGTATGCCCCCCATCAGAGACCACAGCACAATGGTGTCCCCCTCAGAGCCTCCTTCCACATTTATACCCCATCAGAGACCCCAGCCCATTATCTCCCTCAAAATAGCCTCAGCTGCACATTTGTGTCTTTATCTCCACCAGCAGTGTCCCTCTTCCATCTGTGTCCGGCTTCAGTGCTGTTCTCCTGCACCTCCCGCCCCGGCTGTTACAGACACGTATTAGGCAAAAGCGCACTGATGCTAACGGAGGGGCAATATCTGGGACGTGCAGTATGTCATAGAAATCAACAACTAGTGAGACGCCGGGTTGGACAGGCTCCGTCGGGCTGCGGGCTCTGCGCTGCATACTATCAGGGGTGATTATGCAGCGCAGTTTCTGCTACCCGACATAGCTTGAGCAGGACTCGACCATGCAGTAAGTCCGACGACTCAACCTGTGGGCCAGAAAAAATGTCCCAGCGGGCTGTACTTTGGAGACCCCTGCTCTAGAGGAGATCTGCATGGAGGAATGGGCCAACATACCAGCAACAGTGTATGACAACCTTGTGAAGACTTACAGAAAACGTTTGACCTCTGTCATTGCCAACAAAGGATATATAACAAAGTATTGAGATGAACTTTTGATATTGGCCAAATACTTTCCACCATCATTTGCAAATAAATTCTTTCCAAATCAGACAATGTGATTGTGTGGATTTGTTTCCACATTTTGTCTCTCATAGTTGAGGTATACCTATGATAATTACATGCCTCTCTCATCTTTTTAAGTGGGAGAACTTGCATAATTGGTGGCTGACTAAATACTTTTTTTGCCCCATTGTATACAGCGAGGGAAAATAGTATTTGATCCCCTGCTGTACGTTTTACCCTCTGACAAAGAAATGTCTATAATTTTAATGGTAGGTTTATTTTAACCACTTCAGCCCCGGAGGAATTTACCCCCTTCCTGACCAGAGCACTTTTTTCAATTTGGCACTGCATCGCTTTAACTGACAATTGACCAGCCTGAAGTGATCTAGCAGGACTTAATTTTCTAAATATAGTTCCACTGTAATACCCACTTCAGCCCTGGAAGAATTTACCACCTTCCTGACCGGGCAATTTTTTCGATACGGCACTGCGTCGCTTTAACTGACAATTGTGCGACGTTGCACCCAAACAAAATTGATTTTCTTTTTTTTCCGCCCACAAATAGAGCTTTCTTTTGGTGACCTCTGCGGTTTTATTTTTTTGCGCTATAAACAAAAATAGAGCGATAATTAAAAAAAAAACACTATCCTTTACTTTTTGCTCTAATAAATATCCCACATTTTTTTCCCCCCAAAAAAAATGTTGCCCCAGTTTAGTTTAGGCCGATATGTATTCTTATACATATTTTTGGTAAAAAAAAAATTGCAATAACTGTATATTGATTGGTTTGCGCAAACGTTATAGCCTTTACAAAATAAGGGATAGTTTTATGGCATTTTTATTATTATTTATTTTTTTTTTTTTTTACTAGTAATGGCGGCGATCTGCGAATTTTATTGAGACTGCAACATTAAGGCGGACACATCGGACACTATTTTGCGACCATTGTCATTTATACAGTGATCAGTGCTATACAAAGGCACTGATTACTGTGTAAATGACACTGGCAGGGAAGAGGTTAAACACTAGGGGGCGATCAAGTGGTTAAGTGTGTCCTAGGGAGTGATTCTAACTGTTGGGGGGATGGGCTACCAGTAACATGACAGAGATCACTGCTCCCGATTACAGGGAGCAGTAGATCTCTGTCCTGGCCCTAGGCAGCACAGGGAAATGCCTTGTTTACATAGGCATCTCCCTGTTCTGCCTCTAAGGGAAACAATCGCGGGCACCCGCCGTGACAAGTTCCGGGCACGCTCACGGAGGCAAATTCAAAGTGAGGTACATCGCTTTGCGCAGTCATGCCATTCTGCTGACGTATGGTTAACAGTGAGAGGTAGAATAACAACAAAACTATCCAGAAAAACGCATTTAAAAAAAGTTATAATTTGATTTGCATTTTAATGAGTGAAATAAGTATTTGATCCCCTATCAATTTAAGCACTCCCCTTAAAGGGAGAGCTCCTAATCTGTAGCAATCAGATTCCAATCTCTCCACCATGGCCAAGACCAAAGGATGTCAGGGACAAGGTTGTAGACCTAAGGATTGAATGGGCTACAAGACCATCTCCAAGTAGCTTGGTAAGAGGGTGACAATTGATGCGATTATTTGCAAATGGAAGAAACGCAAAATAACTGTGAATCTCCCTCGGTCTGGGGCTCCATGGAAGAGCTCAGGAAGAACAGTGAGGAATAAACCCAAGACTACACAGGAGAATCTTGTCAATGTTCTCAAGGCAGCTGGGAACATAGTCACCAAGAAAACAATTAGTAACACAGTGCACCGTGAAGGACTGAAATCCTGCAGTGCTCAGAAGGTCCCTCTGCTTAAGAAAGCACATGTACAGGCCTGTCTGAAGTTTGCTAATTAACATCTGAAAGATTCAGAGAATTGGGTGAAAGTGTTGTGGTCAGATGAGGCCAAAATCGCTCTTTGGCAATCAACTCAACTCTCCATGTTTGGAGGAGGAGGAATGCTGCCTATGACCCCAAGAACACCATCCCCATCGTCAAACGTGGTGGTGGAAACATTATACTTTGGGAGTGTTTTTCTGCTTAGGGTACAGGACATCTTTACTGCATCAAAAGGACAACAGTCGGGGCCATGTACCCCTAAATCTTGGGTGAGAACCTCCTTCCCTTAGCCAGGGTTGTGGGTATTCCAGCATGACAAAGACCCAAAACACATGGCCAAGGCAGAAAAGCAGTGGCTCAAGAAGAAGCACATTAAGGTCCTTGAGTAGCCTAGCCAGTCTCCAGACCTTCATCCCATAGAACATATGTGGAGGGAGCTGACGGTTCGAGTTACCAAATGTCAGCCTCAAAACCTTAAAGTGGATGTAAACCCTCACATACACCCAGTGAAGTGAATAGCCTCAGATGATACAGAGATGAAACAAATCTCCCTATATAAGTTTTACATGTATAACTGCTGTCTTTAGCTTTCTACACTGTTTAGAAAGTGCACATCATGTTAGAGTTTTCTCTTCCTGATTTCATCTGTGGGTGTGGATTCTTGCCATACACTGTAAGACAGCTGATTGGAGGAAAGGCCCCCCACTCTACATAGGCAGAGTCTTCTAGAGCTGTGCTGTGAATAGACCAGCTCTCTGCCAATCTATTCATAGTACCCGCCCTGACACAAAATTCAGCCTAGTTTTATCACAGTTGACAAAGAACTTGTCAGAACAGATCAGGCTGATAACAGAAGAACGGAGCAGGAGAAAGCCACGGAACTTTTGAAGAGAGATAAGAAAACACTGCAGATATATGTGCCCAGCTCAAATTTCATGAATTGGGTTTACATCCACTTTAATGACTTGAAGAGGATCTGCAAAGAGTTGTGTGAAAAACTGGTGGTCAACTACAAGAAACGTCTGACCTCTGCGATTGCCAACAAGTACTAAGTCATATTTTGTGAAGGGGTCAAATACTTATTTCACTCATTAACCACTTCAGCCCCGGAAGAATTTTTTTTATTGTGACTGTGACATTGCGACGGACATGTTTGACACATTTTTGGGACCATCCACATTTATACAGCGATTAGTGCTATAAAACTGCACTGTTTACTGTATAAATGTTACTGGCAGGGAAGGGGTTAACACTAGGGGGTGATCAAGGGGTTAATATGTTCCCTAGTGAGTGATTCTAACTGTAGGTGGAGAGGACTCACAAGGGGAGGAGATCGATGTGTGTTTCTCTGTACTGGGAACACACATCGGTCTCCTCACCGCTGACAGGACATGGATCTGGTAGTTTACACACCCAGATCCATGGTCCTGCCGTGATTGCAGGCAATCGCGGGTGCCCGGCGGACATCGCGGCCGCCGGGCACACGCACCGGGTCCCGAGCAATGCAGCGGCACGCACGCCCCCTAGATGGCTGGGAAGCCCAGGACGTCATATGACGTCCACCCAGGATGGGAGATCCCATCTGTGGATGTCATTTGACGATGAGCAAGACCTGAAGTGGTTAAAAATGCAAATCAGTTTATAACTTTTTTATTGTTTTTTTTCTCACTTTCAATAGTTTTTTTTTTTTTCGAATTTTTAAAAAAAAAAACATATTGTAAAAAGACTTTTTGTAATTGCCATAAAGGAGATAGACAGCTGAAATGTAGCTTCCGAGGATGTGATTTTTTTTTTTTTTTTTTTTAAAGAAATTTTATTGAATTTTATACAAGTACATACTTTAAGGTCATATAAAGTACAATACAAACTGAAAGGTATAAGTAGTTGTATATAATGGTCATGAAAAATCAAAACATACAATACATATCTTATCATATCAGCAAAAGTCGTATGAAGTGACCTATTATAACATATTAAAACCTATTTAGGGAATTTCCTATAGAAAACAAATAAGATAAATGTATCTATATATTAAAAACTAGAAGGGTCGAGAGGGGGGAATTCGAATATAAATATGGTTAGATGCCGGACCGTTGAGCGTCATCCCCTCACCAATCCACCCCAAAAGGGAACATACTGTGGGTGGTGGGGGGACCTATGGAGATATATGCCCAAAGGCGGCAAAAATCACTGGTCCTTTGATAAGCTCTTCCTATTCCGAGGATGTGATAACATCAAACAGTATAAATGGCATATTTTTGCGCTATAGCTAAAGAAAGTCCGACAATTTAGAAAAAAAAAATACTTTTTTTTTTTTACTTTCTGCTAGGAAACATACCTAATAAAAATGTAAAAAACTAAGTTCTTCATAAATTTAGGCCAATATGTATTCTGCTACATATTTTTGGGGAAAAAAATCCCAATAAGCATATATTGATAAGTTATAGCATCTACAAACTATGAGATATTTTGATGGCATTTTTATTTATTTTTTAATAGTAAAGGTGGCGATCAGCGATTTATTTTTTTAGCTGGGCTGCGACATTGCGGCGGACGATTCGGACACCCGAATGACACTTTTTTGGGAACCAGTGACATTATTACAGTGATCAGTGCAAAAAATTTGCACTGTTACTGTACTAGGAACACTGGGAGGGAAAGGGTTAACAGCAGGGGCGACCAAAGGGTTAAGTGTGTCCCTAGGGGATGCTTTCTTACTGTGTTGGGGGATGGACTCACTGTATGAACAGAGAGATCCGTGTCCCTGCTTAGCAGGAACACAAGATTTCTCTGTTCATACCTCACAGGATGGTGATCTGCCTTGTTTACACCGGCAGACCACTCTCCTGCCTCACTGGGGAGCGATCGCGGGTGGGCGTCCGCCGGACCCGCTGTTTGGCTCCCCCTCTGACCAATCAGCGCACGCCCCCAATGGCTATTGCTTGAAATGATGTACAGGTATGTCTTTTCGCGCAATAGAACCGACCTACCGCAGTAAATATACTGCGGCCAGACGGCAAGTGGTTAAAGTGGTTGTAAACCGCTGGATTTTCTTTTTCTGTTTACCTGCAAGGTAATGTCATAATGTGCTAGTATGCGATGCATACTAGCACATGATGTTAAACTTGGCTTCGAAATGAAGCTCTTCCAGCCCCAGGATATCAGAGCTGCAGGTGCTTCCATCTTCACCCAGCTCTGTGACTGGCCGGAGCCGCGAGGACTTAACTCCAACGCATGCGCTTTTGAACTTACGTTCACGGCAAAGGGCTCTGGAGGAACGGCATGGGTGGCCGTTCCTTCAGAGCACATGCGTCTGATGCCACTGGCTGCATGTACAATGCCCATTTAAGAGATTTTTACACTACCTATAGGTTAGCCTTATTATAGGCTTACCTATAGCTATAAGTTAGTGATGGAAGTTTACTTCCACTTTAATAAACAAAACCTTGTAGCCTGCAAGTTATAGTAGGTATCTATGAGCCAGATAACTTTGTCGCAGGCCGTGAAATAATAAGCAGATCAAAACATCAAGTCAGCTTGATCTGCAACAATAAAATAATAAAGAAAGAAGGATGTTCACAGTAGGAAGGTGGGAAAGAGCGGTGGGGTGAGGGGGAGGGGGAGGGGGAGGGGAGTGAGCGTCAGGAATGCCCAAGACCAGCATCCCAAAGCTGGGCTATTATAATGAAATATAGCTCTCCATGGACAGTGATGGACGGGCATATTGTATTCACGTGGTCCAAATCCGATAGAATAAGACCTACTATCGGTCTTTAGGGAAAGGGTGAACAAAGAATGTATGACCTTGGTCCGAAAACGATGTGAGCATGGGACTTGTCCACCAGGTATGTAAAACATCACTCGGTGTTGCGCAGCCACAATAGCACAGACCAGTATTGGGAAGACTGAAGAATGGGCTACACGTGGTGGGACTAGGTACCATCTGGTTACTATCTTGAACGCAGACTCTATCGTATTGACATTAATAGAGAAGGAAGCTATTGTGGCCCAAATTTGCAACCAGTCTGCTCTATCCCTGGTGCACTGGAGGCCTGTTCATAGGGGGCCCAACCCCTCCTCCTGTAGTCACCAAAAAAAGAAAAAAAATATTATGGCTCTTTTTAAGAATTTTTTTTCTTCCAAAAAATGTCTTTACTAACTGCACTATGAGGCGCCGGCCATGTGCATTATGGGAAGCGCCGCGTCAATGCAATTGACATCTGAGTTAGATCATGATGTTACTTGCAGTTTTCTCTCTCCCATTGCGCCCGAGAGAGAGAAAACCAGAAGTATACAGAGCGCACTTCTCCATGGCCGCTGCCAGTAGAAGAAGACACAACAGGTAAGTGAGTGCCGCTGTGCTCCCACGGAGCAAGCAAGGTAAGTGCCGCTGTGCTCCCGCAGAGAAGGGGGGGCATTTGATGGGACAGAGGCTGCATTTGATGGGACAGAGGCTGCATTTGATGGGACAGAGGCTGCATTTGATGGGACAGAGGCCGCATTTGGGACTTGAAGTTTCACAATAGCTGGCGGGCCGCCAGTTTGAGACCCCTGCTACAGCATCGGCAAAGCACAGGTTTGCTTTAAAGTGAAGAGTAAATTGTAAGGACTAGTAGTCCACAAGGATTAATCAGAACTTGTATTTCACTGCTCACATTATGCTAAACACCTGAAAGTGATAAATGTATGACTGTCTGCTACCTATTACCGCACAATATTGCTAATTAGGGTGCCCACGTGTTGCGGATTGCCCTGGGACTTTCCCACAATTGACATGTCTGTCTTGGGTCCCGGGAACCTTTATTCTGGGACAATACAATGTCCCAGAATGAAATAGAGGACACAGCCACCCCCTACTAACTAATAACTACATTTCCGAAACTGGTTGCTAGGGCCAGCGCTGCCGGGCATTATGGAGCGTGGAGGACACCGCTGACGTGACTCACTGCTCCATCGAGACAGATAAGTTCCGGGTGGGTGGGGCATGCACACTGGCAGAATTTGATGGGCACAGTAGCGGCAATTGATGGGCACAGTAGCGGCAATTGATGGGCACACTGGCAGCAATTGATGGGCACAGTAGCGGCAATTAGGGTGCCCACATGTTCCGGATTGCCCGGGTACCTTTATTCTGGGACAATACAATGTCCCGGAATGAAATAGAGGACACAGCCACTCCCTACTAACTAATAACTACATTTCCGGAACTGGTTGCTAGGGCCAGCGCTGCCGGGCATCTTGCAACCAGGGACAATTTACTCTCAGGCAATAAGACCGGGAGCGAGGCCTGCGCCTAGTGCAGCACTGCTGTCCCCACCCACCTCGGCACCTCCTCCTTCTCCGGCACCCAGCGGCAAGCAGCAGGGTCTGGTGTGATCTTCACTCGTCTTTTTTTTGGGGGAACGTGAGAGAGGGGGGTGTGTCCCTGAATGGCAGTTTGGAAATGTGGTCATCCTAGCGGAAATTGATGAGCACACTGGCAGGAATTGATGGGCACAAAAGTGCCAATTGATGGGCACACTGGCAGCAATTTATGGGCACAGTAGCAGCAATTGATGGGCACACTGTCGGCAATTTATGGGCACAGTAGCGGCAACTGATGGACACAGTAGCTGCAATTGATGGGCACACTGGCAGAAATTGATGGGTACAGTGGCTGCGTTTTATGGGCAGAGTGACTGCGTTTGATGGTCACAGTGGCTGCAATTGATGGGGTTTTTTTTTCAGTTTGTTTGCACCCCCCCAAAAAAATTTGAGCACCAGCCGCCACTGGATCAGACCAAAGCGAGTGACAAATGAGAAGGACAGAGGGACATTGCTCCAAATCAGGAACAGTTTGGGGCTATGGGCTAGTATTGCCTGCACTGGGGCTGGGGGTAAGTATTGCCTGCACTGGGGCTGGGGGTAAGTATTGCCTGCACTGGGGCTGGGGGTAAGTATTGCCTGCACTGGGGCTGGGGGTTAGTATTGCACTCACTAACACCACGTCATGACATATCCTGCCACCTTCTCTGTGTACACCACCCGCTTGGCGGGAGACCAATCCCGCCCCATGTTTATCTTTCGAAACAGCCCCACCCTCCTATATTCATCCGCCGGAACAGCCACGCCCCTTTGTTTTTATCCCCTTGAGCAGCCGGCCCCGCCTTTTTTTTTAGCCTGTCACTTTTTTCGCCAATACTCAGGGAACCAATAGCAAGCCGCGCTTGCGTTCCGAGCCTCGTTCCGGGTGGTGGCGGGGTGAGGGGGGGTGTTCTCCGCTGGAACGGAAGAGGAAGGGACCCAGTTTCCGTTTCCTGCCCGTCTCCCGCCTGCTGTCTAGTGATTTCCCACACCGAGTAAGAGAGGTAGGTAGAGAACGGGGAGGCCCCGGGGCCCTTAGTGTTGTAGACTTGCAGGAGCCGTGTGTCTCTGCTGTCCTCCCATATATAGGACTGGGGGGAATCACAGGTGTGCTGCACATTGTGTATGAACATACATGGCTTCCTGTTTACTGTACAGGAGCTGCTGCTGTGTCTTGTACACTGCACCTCCTGGGAGAAGGAAGAGGAGGAGCTCCATATATATATAAAATCTATATACTGTACACTGCACCTCCTGGGAGAAGGAAGAGGAGGAGCTCCATATATATAAAATCTATATACTGTACACTGCACCTCCTGGGAGAAGGAAGAGGAGGAGCTCCATATATATATATATATATAATCTATATACTGTACACTGCACTTCCTGGGAGAAGGAAGAGGAGGAGCTCCATATATATATATATATATAATCTATATACTGTACACTGCACCTCCTGGGAGAAGGAAGAGGAGGAGCTCCATATATATATATATAATCTATATACTGTACACTGCACCTCCTGGGAGAAGGAAGAGGAGGAGCTCCATATATATATATAATCTATATACTGTACACTGCACTTCCTGGGACGAGGAGGAGCTCTGTGTATGTGTTATATATATATATATATCTCATCATCTCCTGTACACTGGGTGAGGCTTTGTGTATACAAGTTTCTGATCAGTACCTCTGAAGTTACATAAAAAGCTTAACTTCATTTCTTCCCATAGTGCATTACACACGCGTCACTGATACGGCGCTCACTGCATCCCCCTTCCTCCTTTTTGTCCTGTTTACAGTTATCACTGAGAGTGAAAGAAAATCTCACATTTTTAGTTGTCACCAGAACAGGAATAGAGGGTACATCTTCCAATAGGCACAATAATTCTGGGGACATCCAGGGATTCCCTCACTTTGGACAGATGTCCCCTCACTTCCAGTTTTGGCGATGTGACAAAAAGTGAAGGAAAATTTCCCCAATGAGGGACCGGTTGCAAAAAAAATTGACAGCAGTAATAATCATCCCTTACTGTATCCAAAAAAAGGTTTTACCCTCAGTACTACTTTATATCAGAGGTGCTGATCATCTGTGTGTGAAACATTCATTACCGATGTGTGAGAGCGAATTTCTTGTCTATCCCAAAGGGGAAAGATCATGATGGGTGAGCTCATTTGCATCTACTGAAGATCTGTTTATGTGACAACCATAGCTGTATATGTTACACAATATACATCAATGGGCTGAGGATTTGTTTTATACTGTATTTCCAATGGGGGAGGGTCTAGATGTGTCCTATACCGTACTCCCAATGGGTGAAGGTGTAGATATGTTTTATACTGTCCTTCCAATGGGCAAAGGTCTAGATGTGGCCTATACTGTACTTCCAATGGGCGAAGGTCTAGATGTGTTTTATACTGTACTTCCAATGGGCGAAGGTCTAGATGTGTTTTATACTGTACTTCCAATGGGCGAAGGTCTAGATGTGTTTTATACTGTACTTCCAATGGGCGAAGGTCTAGATGTGTTTTATACTGTACTTCCAATGGGCGAAGGTGTACATGTGTCCTATACCGTACTCCCAATGGGTGAAGGTCTAGATGTGTTTTATACTGTACTTCCAATGGGTGAAGGTGTACATGTGTCCTATACCGTACTCCCAATGGGTGAAGGTCTAGATGTGTTTTATACTGTACTTCCAATGGGCGAAGGTGTACATGTGTCCTATACCATACTCCCAATGGGTGAAGGTCTAGATGTGTTTTATACTGTACTTCCAATGGGTGAAGGTCTACATGTGTCCTATACCGTACTCCCAATGGGTGAAGGTCTAGATGTGTTCTATACTGTACTTCCAATGGGTGAAGGTCTAGATGTGTTTTATACTGTGCTTCCAATGGGTGAAGGTCTAGTTGTGTCCTATACTATGCTTCCAATGGGCGAAGGTCTAAATGTGTCATATATTGGTATTGGCAAGTACCTGAGAAAAAGTATTGGTACTCACACTCTGTCTTAAAAAAACTGGTATTGGTGCATCTCTACTATACTAAATTGCTCCCCACTAGGGATTGGTTGGTATATATTTTGGACTAGGTAGGCACTGTCCATTGATGCTACCAGGTTTAAAGTGTTTGTTAACCTAAAAAAAAAAAATGGATCCTGTACCCTTAAAGCAGCCTGTGCTGTGTAATTTGGCCCTCTGTAACACCTGGCTGATCCTGCCTGACTATACCCCCCCCCCCCCCCCCGTTTAACTGACCACGGTATATCATGGCTGCTGAGCCTTGACACTGTTCAGTTTATGTACCTCCATCATCCAAAGCCCAGCTCTCTGCTCTCCTTTGTCGTCACCCCTCCCCCCCTTGCCTGTCAGATCTGTCCACTCCACATTCCCCCCCCCTCCTGCTGCTATCATATCTATAGTATAAGCATGCCATCCCCTCTGTTATATAATGCTATCTGCCCTGTGTTGTATAAAAAAGATGCAGATTATACTAGTGCTCGGCGACAACCCCCCCCCCCCAAAAAAAATCGATAGGCCGCGGCCTCACCTAAAAAAACTCCTGCCCGCAGCTCCTGAGAACCGGCGCGGTGTCAGCAACCACCATTTTATTCTAAAGGGTCTCAACTAAAATATATATATATTGGGCCTGAAGAAAACAACAAATGTCAGAAAAAGGGTTAGTGTGGTTAAACTTTCCTAATTTGCATACGGAAGTCTATTCCTTTGATGTAAAGATGTATAGACTGTTCGAATCTCGATCTGTTCAGCAGACACCGCCTGAGATTCGAACCATGTATGGGCTAGAACCAGCCTGTTGGATTTTACATGCGATTATTGCTAGCGGCTGTTCTAGCCACTAGCAATAATTTGTACTCCCAGTAGGGATGGCTGGTTGCAGGAAAGAAAATCGCTCTGTCTATGGCCAGCCTAATGAGTGTGTGACTCTACATTGTCTTTCTAATTAGGAAGCTCCTGTATATATTCTGTTTACGGACAAGGTAAAAATAACCAGAATTTTCTAAACATTGACATATCTACACCTTCTATAAATGTGACTGAAACCTAGAACAAGGACGCAGCCAGTGAAGTGGGAATTTGCTGACCTGTTCTGTGTCAGTGACTTGGCACTGAAGCCAGGGAATTTAGCATTTGCAATCGGAGAGGTGAACAATGGCAATCTTTTCTGCCCAGAATCTCCAAGTAAAAGCCAGCCACTTTGTCCTAGTCACATGCTGAAATTATAACTTTGCCTCCCGAAATCTGGGTAGTTTGTTGCGCAGCACTTTACGGTGTGGTGCCAGCCTGTGAGGGCATTGCTCTTGATGCATGTGATGACTAAAGAGAATTAGTCACCATTGAAGAACAATCCTATTCAGATCCTCTGGTTTTGTGTTCCTTATGAGCCTCTGTTGTACTGAATGTCGGTCCCTTTATGCTCTGCAGTGTGTGTCATCCAAGGGCCACACAAAAAGAGCCACAGGTTGGTAATCGGGGATTTAGAGTGAGCATCTTATTTGTCTATTCAGGGGATATCCCCACCTATTTATCTTATTTCCCACCATTTTCTGACTCTAGAGCCTTGCAAGAAAGAGCAGTGCATAAATTCTTGGTTGGTTTTAGAGCCGAGCTTACGCAGGGGCTAATGCCCTGCTCTTTGCCCCATGTAATAGTGATTGGCCAAGTAACCACCCTCTTTGCAATGGAAATCTTAAACTGCTAAATCTGGGTGGATTTGATTAAAACCACGATTTCAATCACTAGTAAAAAAGACTTGATTTAAATCATAATTTCTAAAGAGCTACTGTCCTCTGTCACGCAGCGACTCCTTCTCTGACCCAAAATGAAGTAAAAAAACGTTCTGGACAGCCGCACTCCAAAAATAAATAGCTTTTATTGTAAAATCAAAATAACACCCAAAAAGCATGCTACAGCAGACGGGGTAAAAAGTTTCTCTGACCCGCTGTTGACTTACCGACCGTCCCATTCACTTTAAGACGGCTGGTGATGCAGTAGTAACACAACAAGGCGAGGGACGTTGCGGCAGCAGGTGAGTGGATGCCCGCTAACAGGCATTGCAATGATGCCTCGGAAATGACAGGTGCTCTTTACATGTGAAGACTTATTTTTGCTGGTAGTTGGAATCTTTATTTGCAAACAAAATGAAGGTTTACTACTTGGAATAATAAGCTGTCAGGTTAGTAAAACAGCGATATCAGAACTGTTTCAATCATACAGTTTGTAGTGTACATAGATTTGCAAAACAATGAGATAAAGGAATATTCTTGAACGTTGTCTTATCTCATGGTTACTGTGAAGTTGTGTGAATGCATCAATGCAGTGCGTGTTATCTCAGCTTGCAGAGCTTGGATTTATTGAATGAGTTTTCCAAAAAATGTAAATATTGCATAATATACCGCCTCATGCTACATAACTAAGCTCCATTTCATGCTGAATAAACTAAATTATTAACCACTTGAGACCCGCGCTGTAGACGAAAGACATCCACAGCGCGGCTCTCAAGTGGACATCCTGTTGTTTACATTCACCGCGCGCCGCTGGGGGCGGACAGCAGGGAAACACTGTGCCCGGCGCATCGCTAGGAAGCCGATGCGAGTGCCTGGCGGGCGCGATGTCCGCCAGGTGCCCACGATCGGCGGTGACAGCAGGGACGTGGAGCTCTGTGTGTAAACACAGAGCTCCACGTCCTGTCAGGGAGAAAGGAGACTGATCTTTGTCCCTTGTACATAGGGACACAGCATCGGTCACCTCCCCCAGTCAGTCCCCTCCCCCCACACAGTTAGAACACACCCAGGCAATATATTTAACCCCTTCCTTGCCCTCTAGTGTTAACCCCTTCCCTGCCAGTCACATTTATACAGTAATTAGTGCATTTTTATAGCACCGATCGCTGTATAAATGTGAATGGTCCCAAAATTGTGTCAAAAGTGTCCGATACGTCCGCCATAATGTCACAGGCCTGACAAAAAAAATCGCAGATCGCCGCCATTACCAGTAAAAAAAAAAAATCATAAATCTATCCCCTATTTTGTAGGTGCTATAACTTTTGCGCAAACCAATTAATATACACTTATTGCGTTTTTTTTTTTTTTTTTTTACAAAAATATGCAGAAGACTACGTTTTGGCCTAAACCGAGGAAAAAAAAATTAAAAAAAAAAAAAAAATTGGGATATTATTATAACAAAAAGTAAAAAATTGTGTTTTTTTTTTCAAAATTTTCTGTCTTTTTTGTATATAGCGCAAAAAATAAAAACCGCAGATGTGATCAAATACCACCCAAAGAAAGCTCTATTTGTGGGGAAAAAAAATGATAAAAATATAATTTGAGTACAGTGTTGTATGACCGCGCAATTGTCATTCAAAATGAGTCAGGGCTGAAAGCTGAAAATTGGTCTGGGCACGAAGGGGGTTTAAGTGCCCAGTAATGAAGTGGTAAATGTATCTTAAATAAAAAAATATTGTTAGATTTTAACTCCAAATGCGTTTTTATTAAAATAAATTTGATAAAAATCTAAAAAATCTGATAAAAAAAAAAAAATCAGTGCTTTTTAATTCTCCCTGCCTACAAACATGATTTGATCTGATGGTAAAAGGCCAGAATGCTTGGACATTCCATGGAGTCTGTAGGCGCCTTTCAGTCCTAATAAATATTTCCACCCACTGTGAGCTGGTATAGGATATTTCAAACCAAGCGCCAGCAAAGACATAGATTTTGGAACCTTTCCGATCTATCCTTATATGATCCAAAAAGCCCAGTTTGACAATATTGACATAAGACTAGAGTCTATATTATGTAGCAGATGTGGGCCCTATATCGGTGACACCATACATTGTATAATGGGAAGGTTAACGGTTTTCTTGTATAGAATAGGTATAAAGTCACCCATGGGACGATCGTCACGCATGCTCAAACACAACAACAAAGGCATTACAGCTTGGTGCCTCAGAGAACGCATCACTATCATCCCGTAGCTTATACCCTTACAGAACGCATCTGGTGTCTCTGGGAGGGAAATGGAACAAAAGGAGCATCTTTGGAAATATAGGCCTTTGTTCTCCCCTGATTCTCTTTAGCTCCTAATAGTGATGAGAGGTGGGGGAGGAAATGGTGCGTTGATATACCGTGAAGGTTAGTCTGTACCAGGATGGTGACCAGCTCAGAGTGGGAGTTCATTGGCCTCAAGTACCCCCTGACTTGTCCGCTGACCTTGTGTTGGCCTAAAGCTTGCCATACATCGGTAGACTTTTGTTTGAAAATTGTAGTTTTCAAAACATTCATTTGATTTTCTAATAGTTAATGTGGGCAAATTGCCGATCGTTTATGACGGTAATGATGAAAAAAATTAAAGGAGCAAGATGGAAAATTCTTTTCAAACACACCTCTAAAGCCTTGTACACACGATCGGAATTTCCGATGAAAAAGTACACAACGGAATTTTTTCATCGGATATTACGATCGTGTGTGGGCCCCATCAGAACTTTTTCCGTCGGAGTTTAGAAATAGAACATGTTTTTTTTTTTTCAACAGAGAAAAAATGCATGCTCAGAATCAAGTCGACGCATGCTCGGAAGCATTGAACTTAATTTTTCTCGGCTCGTCGTAGTGTTTTATGTCACCGCGTTTTTGACGGTTGGAATTTGGTCTGACAGTGTGTATGCAAGACGGCTTGAACGGAGTTCTGACGGAAAATTCCATCGGATTTTATGCCATCGGAAATTCCGATCGTGTGTACGGGGCGTAAGAGAGAGTAGTTTTGGTTCAGGAGATTCCATTCATTCTAAAATCTAATGTTAAAAAGCAAATAGAATTTTGAAGTACTTTCCAGCAACATTCATTAACCACCTCAATACCGGGCACTTATTGCCCAGGCCATTTTTCAGCGCCTTCACACTTTGAATGACAAAGAGGGTGGGGACGAGCAACCCCCCCCCCCCTCATTAACCGTGCCAGGCCGCATGCCCTCAACATGGGGGGGTAGGTGCTTTGGGGCAGGGGGGCGCCCTGTGGCCCCCCACCCCAAAGCACCTGTCCCTGTGTTGATGAGGACAGGACCTCTTCCCGACAACCCTGGCCGTTGGTTGTCGGGGTATGCGGGAGGGGAGCTTATCGGAATCTGGGAGCCCCCTTTAATAAGGGGGCCCCCAGATCCCGGCCCCCCTACCCTAGGTGAATGAGTATGGGGTACCCATTCACCTGGCGGGGAATTTTTTTTTTTAAAAAACACTACACAGGGTTTTTAAAGTAATTTATTAGTCAGCTCCGGGGGCCCCCCTTCTCTTCTTTAGCTCTTTTACGAGGGGGGGGCTTCTTTGATGTCTTCTGCGGGGGTCCCGGTCTTCACCGCCATCTGGTTCTCTTCCGCTGGGGGGGAGCTTTCTTCATTGGCTCTTTTACAGAGGCCCCCCTCCTGGGCTTCTTCAACATCTTCTGCAGGGGGGGGGGGGGGGATAATCCCGGTCTTCACCGCCGTATGGTTCTCTTCCGTGGGGGGCGCTTTCCGTTTTTTCGGGGTACGGTGTTCCCCCTTAAAATCCATAGCAGACTCAAGGGCCTGGTATGCTCCTGTAGGGGGAACCCATGCCGGTTTTTAATTTGAAATTTGGCGTGGAGTTCCCCCTCAAGATTCATACCTGACACAGTGCTTGGTATTGGCAGGGATCCAAGTCGGATCCCCATTCAATATCGTACCGCGGCTAAACGCAACCGCAGCTAAAAGCACTGTACAAATGCAGCTGACCGCTGTGCCTGGAGTCTTGAATTCCAGCAAAACATAAACATGCTTTTATCTGCGGCAAAACAGCAGCCCGTGTGAAAGGCACCTAAAGCTGTCAGGTTAGTAAAACGGCGATATCAGAACTGATTCAATCATACAGTTTGTCGTGTACATAGATGTGAAAAACAATGGGATAAATGAATATTCCTAAAGGTTAATCTCATAGGTTTATCTCATGGTTAATATGAAATTGTGTGAATGCATCAATGCAGTGCATGTTATCTCAGCTTAGATTCATTGAATGAGTGTTCCAAAAAATGTAATATCACAGAATATACAGCCTCGTACTACATAACTAAGCTCCATTTCATGCTGAATAAACGAAATCATGAATTAATATTAAAATACATTTGGAAAAAAAAAATCTTTAAATCAAAAAAATCTGATAAAAAAAAAAAGCACCTTTTGTCCGTGGTGTGATTCACCGGGTGATATGAAAGAAATCAGAATTTTTGTTTTATACTTTTTACATGCAATCTGTCATTCATTATCAACAATGTGGACTTTGCTGTAGATTAGTCTTAAAGCGGTGGTTCCCCTAAAAATAAAGTTTTGACATTGCATTTGCTATAATAATTACAGTTAGAATCGGCTGGTTTTATGTAAAAAATACCTCCGTACGTATCGTTTGTATTATTCGTTCCCACCGCCACTTCCGGGTATGATGCTGGCGGTGGGCGTTCCTTATTGATGGACAGGCATCCGACCGACGCATCCATCGTGTCACGAGATGCCGAAAGAAGCCGAATGTCGTTGCGCATGCGCCGTATAGAGCCGCACCGACGTTCAGCATCGTACCCGGAAGTGGTGGTGGGAACGAATAATACAAACGCTACGTACGGAGGTATTTTTTACATAAAACCAGCCGATTCTAACTGTAATTATTATAGCAAATGCAATGTCAAAACTTTATTTTTAGGGGAACCACCGCTTTAATTGCTGTAGTTATTTCCTGTTTGTGCGAATTCCAATCTGGTTTTCACCTATTTGGATTTATTTTTTCATTGTGGTGATTGGATGTGTCCTATTAGTTTGGCTACTTCCAATTTGTTTTCGAGTGTGCATTGTCTTGCAGAGTGTGCACCGTTTTTTTACACATCGGCCTCTGGATGTTAATGTAATCATTGGACTTTTTCACCGGCGCAGCTCTCCAATTTTTAGTATGTATATTGATCAGACTTTTCTGCCTGAATTGTGCATTTTAACATTTTAATGTCATTATTTTGACATATTGCGTAATGGAAACGCATTAAGGCCCCTTTCACACTGGGGCGTTTTTCGAAGCATCATCTGCAATCCCAATGTGCTGGTAAAGCACCGCTAAGACCCTATCGTTTTAGGGCGTTTTTGTAGTGCCTCAGTGTGAAAGGGCAAGGCGTTTTTACAGCGCTTTCAATGGAGAGGGGGGCGTTTTTGGAGCGTTTTTTTTCAGCGCCCAAAAGCTGCTGCTTGCAGGACTGTGTGAAAGGGTCCATTGAGATGCATGGAGAGCGTTTTATGAGAATTTTAATAGCACTATTTTTAGCGCTAAAATGCTGTACAAACGCTTCAGTGTGAAAGGGATCAAAGAAATGTTTTTATTAACTGGCTTTTTGTTTTTTTTTTGTTTCTGTTGCATGGTAATGTTAATAGACTGTATCATGTAATGTCAGGTTCACTTTTAAATCTCCAGCATCACCCAGAACCAGAAATATATCGGCTTTAAAGAGGCTTATCCTAGTGAAGCGGATTGTATAATGAAGTGCACTGGTCCAGGCTGCATGGACTCGGGGGTGGTGGGGGGGCGGGGGGATGGAGGAAGAAGGCAGCTAACCGATGGCCTTCTTGTACATAGGATGCCATTCCAATTTGTTCCTGGCTTCCAGCGCATTGCAGGGTGTTCCTGTCTGCTTCACTTCCTCCCACAGCCTTTACTGTGGGCTGGAATAGCAGGAATTGAGTGAGTCAGAGACTCTGGGCCTGAGGTGGAAGCTGTGAGCATCCATGTGTGTCTCCAATGTGAGTGTCTCCCCTATGGCTGCAGCTGCCGCAGGCTCCCGAGGCCCATTTATCATCCTGTCCCCTTGTCATTGCAGTTCCACGGAGCCCCGCTCACCATGTCTGAGGGCTGGGAGGACTGGCCACTGCTGGGCCCGGGCTGGAAACGGAGGACAGCCGTCCGTAAATCTGGACAGTCCCTCGGACACTCGGACACATATTATCAAAGGTAGGTGAACCAAAGGCAGCAGCCCTGAGATGTTGTAAAATGACAGATAATGCGATTGGTTCATGCCTGGCTGGACCAGATATTGATTATTTTGTGTTATGTTACATTTGCTGATGCAGTTTAATTCAAATAAATTGACATTACAGTTCAAATAGAAAAACTGTCATATTATTTTTTGTGTGAATTTTGAACTTCTAAAGTTTATAATTTTCATATATACAAGCTGCTCCAATTGCCTGTAGTACGCAGATTTTAGCTACTTTCTCCAGCATCACTGTGGATGTGAGAAGCTGCGTTTAGCAATCCTAATACATATTCTGGAAGAGCCCGAGAGCGTGCATTGTTTTCAATCACTGTGCTCCTTTACTACAAAGACAGTCCTGCATATGTCATGAGCAATAATGGCTGCCCCCATGCATCTACTTTATTGTACTATGGTTGTCTTTGAAGAGTACCTGCCAGCTGAACTTACTAGAAGTGTGTTTTCAAATGCTACAATTATCACCTTGAGTGGTGGTTATTTCCCCTTAGTTTATGGATCGACGATTGCAGACTCTCTATAGCAGGGGTCTCAAACTGGTGGCCCTCCAGCTGTTACGGAACTACAAGTCCCATCATGCCTCTACCTGAGCGAGTCATGCTTTTAACTGTCAGCCTTGCAATGCCTCATGGGACTTGTAGTTTTGCAACAGTTGGGGGGCCACTAGTTTGAGACCCTTGATCTATAGAGTACCCTTATTGCTTTATTATTGTTTCAAGCACTAATATTTTACATGGTACATACCTGTCTGAATACAATTGTAATCTGTTTTATAGACTGTGCTGTTGAAATAATATGCCATACTCTGATCTATTCAGCACCTTTGCTGCCCTGTTATTTTCGGGATGAATGAGAGTAGCTCAGAGTAGCAGAAGAGAGGTCAGGAAAGCTCAGGCTTTATGAAATGGGTTTTACCATCCGCCATTGCAGTGGGTGCAAATAACTTTAGGAAGCATACATCACTGTAAGATTTTTGGTTGATGCATGACTGGAAGTGTGTTTATCAAAAGCTGTCAGGAATCTGGGGCTGAATTGCGGCAAAAAAACATACCGACTTCCATTGTAAAAAATGCTAGTTTTTTATTTTTTTACTTTGAGAATTAGAAATCTAGCACAAGCATGCAGGTTGGGAAGCTTGAGAATGAGATGTGCTTTTTCTGCATCCTGTACTCGTTAAGGGGACACTGAATCGAAATAGCCAGGCTACTGACATTTTCATGAGGTCAGTAATGGCAGCTTCCATGTAATTGTCGTAATAGGTTTTAAACCTGTTTGTGTGTCTCTCACCATATTAAAAGCTTGAGCCCACCAAGTTTTCTGTTGATTGACTTAAAGCAAAACTTTACCCTAAAGGGGAAGTTTCGCTGAATACTCTCCTATTCCCCCTTCTATTCTGTTGGCACGTTTTGGAGAGGTGGGGAGGAGCGGGTTCCTGATTTTGAGCGGTACCTGCTCCCACTTCCAGTCCGATCCCCTCGGCAATCCACCAAAAGTTAACAAACCCCCCCTCCACCGCAACCTTCTGTGACACGTCACAGGTCCCAGAAGGCTGCGAGGCAATTCACAAAGTGCAGTGGGCAGAACTATGAAGCCGCAAGGAGTCGCAGCCGGCTGCCCACAGTAAACATGCAGACGATGGGACCTGAAGACTGATGAAGATGCGGTTTGGGTGAGCACATCACTGGACCCCCTGGACAGGTAAGTGTTCTTTTATTAAGCCTAGGTTCACACTGGGCTGCGAGTTCAGCAAGATTTCACTCCCGCTTGCCGGTCCCGCTTTCGTCCGCGATTACAGAGACATCTGTGCAGTTTCTGCACAGATGTCAATGTAAATCATGGGCTAAAATTGCAAAAAGTAGTACAAGAAACTACTTTTTAAAATCGATGCAGCGCCGCAGATTAGGACGGTGCCATCGCTCGACTTGTAATTTGACATGTCAAATCGCACCACTGCGAACCTGGGCTAAAAGTCAGCAGCTACAGTATTTGTAATACAATAAAAATAAATATTTTAAGGCAGGAGAAATGCTTTAAGAGAGGTAGCAACCATAGACAACTGATCTATATGCAGTTTCCATGTTGTCTAGGATTACTACCTCTCCTATGGTTCCCAATAGACAACAAAGAAAAAAACTATCCTAAACGGCTACCTGTATGGAGTTTGCATGTTCTCCCTGTGCCTGCGTGGGTTTCCTCCGAGTACTCCTGTTTCCTCTCCAAAGACATGCTGGACGGTTAATTGGCTGCGGTCTAAATTGGCCCTACTATGTGTATGAATGAATGTGAGTTGGTGACCTTAGATTGTAAGCTCCTAGAGGGCAGGGAGTGATGTAAACATGCAATATATAATATGTAAAGCACTGCATAAATTGACAACGCTATAAAAGTACCTGTAATAATTGTACAGGACACAGGCAGCTTATTCATACACCATGGCACCTAAAACCAAAGGTGAAGATTGTTTTGAGAAAGGCCTGGATTCTTTCCTAGATACCCATAATATAACTGGATTCTAACATTTATAGGTAAAGTTGATCCAGGGAACATCCAATTGCCTCTTGGGACATCAGGAAGTTTTTTTTTTCCTTCCTCTGGATCAACTGTGGGTATAGGATTGTAGAATTGTTATTGTTGTTTTTTTTACCCCCTTCTATTGGTTGGACTGGATGGACTTGTGTCTTTTTTCAAAACTATGTAACTAAAAGTGTAAGAAAAAGCTGCCTGTGTCCTGTACTGTACTCCAAGATATGGGATTTAGAGGTAAATCAAAATAATAATTATATATATATATTTTTTTTCATCTACAATAAAATCTTTTTCTTGGACTTCTTAGAGGTACACAGGAGAAGCTAGTAATCATAAATGGCACACCACTTGACCGGTTGAACCATTCATGTAGCACAGTCTATATCCTGACAGATCCATTATTTTTATAGTGGAAAAAGCCATTGAGTAGTTGTTTTATTCTACGTATGACCAGCATTAGACTGACTTTATATACAGCGAGTTCTTAACATTTTCTGTTCCCGTTATGTAAAATTTCTGCCATTACTTATCTTGCGCTTCTTGTTCGGTAGTCCCACTGGTCAGCGCTTTCGCAGCAAGCCTGAGCTGTCCAAATTCTTAGGAGGCTCTGTGGACCTGTCATGCTTTAATTTCAAGCAAGGAACCCTGATCCCACTGGAGAAGGTAGGTGATGTGTCTTCTGGGGAGTAGAAGGGGTTAGTATTATAGTATTACAGTCTGTCCGCTAATGACATTTCTGTTATTTAGAGACCGAAGATTAAGAAAAAAAAGAAGGCAACGCCAACTCCGGTGGCATCAATCTCTCCGGTGTCCCCAACATCTCCAGTCCAGTCTGAGAAACGTTTGTCCTTTCCTTTTCCGTCTTCTAAAGAACACCAGCAAAATGGGAAGGAAGTAAAGTCAGTGACCGCGTAAGTTACTTGCTTGAGTGGGAAGAAACTTTTCAGGTTTGTCTGTTGCATGACCAAGGTAGAGGCAGCGTCATACAGCAAAAGTGTCACTGTATTACTGTGAAATGAGACTACATGGTGTTAAAAAATTTGACATTTTTGGGGTTTTTACTCGGCTTCTTATGTCTTGGGTAGTAATTTGGGGTGTTTTAAGTCACCTTTGTGCATCCCATCTCCTCATGTTATCTTCTCTACAATAGAAATTAAATAAAAAAACGGCAGGGATGGTGGGAACTCCTGATAATGGCCCCAGCAAATGGTTACATGTATTGCATTTTAACTTCTGTGAAGCTGGAATGCAGTGAAACAACAGTGTGTTATACCAATGACTACTCTGCTGATCTATAGATCTTATTGTGAACAGGGGTTTACGTCCTCTTTAAAAAAATAAAATTAAAAAATCTGTGAAAAGGCAAGAACAGCATGTTGTGTAATTCCAGCAACACACAGAGCCCTTTCACACTGAAAGCGCTGGGGCGTCGGCGGTAAAGCGCCGCTAGTTTTAGCTGCGCTTTACTGTTTCAGAGGCGTTTTTCAGCCGCTATCGGGGTAACACCTGCTAGCGGGCGAATAAAGGGTTAAAAGCGCCGCTGCCTATTGATTTTTCAATGGGCAGGGGCGATTTAGGAGCGGTGTAGACACCGCAGCCATTGCGGGTAAGGGAACCCGGCCGTGTAGCCTTTTCGGCTTCACGGCCGGGTTCCTACTGCGCACTCTCTCACTGGCCCGCCAGCAGAGGAGGAAGGGGGCCGAGCTGCTGGCGTAATTTGCTGTGCCCGGTCTCTCAGAAGTGGGGACAGGATACCTGTTAAAAACAGAAGGGTGCCAAATGTGGAACAGAGGGGGGGGGGGGGGGGGGGGGGGGGGGGTTCTTGTCAGATAAGTGGAGGTTGAACTCTGCTTTTAAAGGGGTTGATTTACTAAAACTGGTGACGACAAAATCTGGTGCATGGTAGCCAATCTACTTCTAACTTTAGCTTCTTTAGTTAAGCTTTGAAAAAGAAATGGAAGATGATTGCTTCTATGCAGAGCTGCACCAGATTTTGCACTCTCCAGTTCTATTAAGTGAACCCCAAAGTGTCACTGAAGGCAAAAATGATGAATTCGGACACCTGACCGTTTTTATTGCTGTCTGTATCCACATTAGAGAGATTCACCCTCCTTTATTTGTCCTGTTTATCATTATTAAAAGGTGGGGGGGAATAACACATTTTTGGGTTGACATCAGAACAGGAATAGAGGGGAAATCCTCCTAATTGGGGGAACTAGTTCTAGTGACACTCCGGGATGCCCTCACTACCTGTTTTGGCTATAATAGGACATAATAATAATAATTAATAATAAAAAAAAATAAAAAAAAAACTGTGACAGGGCTTTCAACCCTCCATTACTCTACTCTAAAAGTGAAAAAAATATAGGGCCAGATTCACAGAAGAGATACGACAGCGTATCTCCTGATACACCGTCGTATCTCTTGTCGTATCTATGCGGCTCATTCATAGAATCAGTTCCGCATAGATAGCCCTAAGATCTGACAGGTGTAATTGACTTACACTGTTGGATCTTAGGATGCAATACTTCGGCCGCCGCTGGGTGGAGTTTGTGTCGTTTTCCAGCGTCGGGTATGCAAATGAGGTTTTACGGCGATCCACAAAGGTTTTCGCGTTCGTTACAAGTCTTTTTTTCCCGTCGCAAAGTTAGTCATGTTTTTTTCATGCCTTAACTTTACACAGGCCATGTTAAAGTATGGCCGTCGTTCCCGCGTCGAATTTTAATTTTTTTTTTCCAGCGTAAGTACGTTACACACGTCGCGATTCACAAACACGTCAGGCCGCCGTAATTTTGCACAAAGCACGTCGGGAAAATTGCGAACGGAGCATGCGCAGAACGTCCGGCGCGGGAGCGTGCCTAATTTAAATGGTACACGCCCCATTTGAATTGGACGGCTTTACGTCACACCGCCACAAGTTTACAGGTAAGTGCTTTGAGGATCAGGCAATTACGCTGAAAACTTGCGGCGGTGTAACGTAAAGACTATACGCTACGCCGCCGGAGTTTTTTGTGAATCTGGCCCATATTTTTTTGTCATCAGTGAAACTTTAAAAAAGAACTCCTTTTTTTAACATTGGGTCCAGGTCTGAGGGACAAGAGCGGAAAGCTGCTAGATTTCTTGAAAGATTCTTTATTGTCACTTTATAGCCGCTAGACCCTGGTTAGCCATTGATTTTACATTTTCTACTTCTACTCCAAGGTAAAGAGAATAAACTCTGTGATCTACATTGAATGGCCATCACCATTTCACTTGCATAATGTTGCTGTCAAATCACATGGATTGACGAGTGTAAGAAGGAATTCTTAAACACACTTCTCTTCTAGGTGCTGCAGTGGTTGTAATGTTTGGTTTACTGGGGTCGAGTTCGGTCGGTGGAAGCGTAACATTTGGTACTGTGGTAACTGTCGTGGTAAGAAGTCATTTTAAACAGAATAAGAGCAGTATTCTCTGATGGTAGAGATTTTTATCTGTAACTCCTGAGATTCTCCCTTTAAACTTGCAGCAGGAAAAAAATATATCCTGTTTTTGTATGCGTGATGCCTTCAGATTTCCTTTCATCCATTTTGATGGAACATAAACCACACACCACTCACCTTTTTTAAATGTATTTTGACAAACTGAATACTCACAGAACTAAAAGTAGTAGTAAAAGCTTTAAAAAAATAAAAGTCCCCCCTGCAAGTTAATTACATAATATGCTAGTATGCACTAGCAATGTGCTAGTATCCTACTAGCACATTGTGACAGACTTTGCTGTAAAGGAGATCCCAGCAGCACACTGTCACCGCTGACAGGTCTTCCATTTTCACCCAATATTTCTTCTGGGTTTGCGGGCTCCGACCGTTTGACCGAGCCGCTATGACGTCACTCCCACCCATATGTGCGTGGGAGTCATGGCCACAGCGCAGTGCTCTGGATTGCTGACACATTCAGTGTGTCTTCAGTTTATAGCGTAGTGCGCATGGGCCGGTGACAGTATTGATTGTACCTACGGGTAAGCTTTATTATAAGCCTACCTGTAGATACAAGTGACCATACAGTGTTTGCTACCACTTTAATACTCGCCTGGCTAACGGTTATGCCCTGGCATCTTCTGAGTGCGGGTCTTCAGGTCTCTTTATTGGCTGGCGGGGGAAGAGGTCACTCTTGCGCAAGATGCCGACATTCAAAGACTGGCTGCGCATGTGCAGCTCAGTTTACAGAGCTGGGGAATACAGCGAAGCACGCAGTTGGCGGCATATTATTTGCAGAAGAGACACTGCATGTCTCTCCTGCAATAAAAGCCTGCCTGCTTGCTGTTTCTTGCAGCGAAACTTCAGTTCTTCTTTCATATGCCTTTATCTGCTAGGCAGTGTATGGGGAGCCTCCACACAAAGAAAAGGATTGTATTTCCATTATCAGACATAATGGTGTAAGCTCCTTCTTCTCCTAGAAGACTAGGAGAGATTTAGGCACTTATAACTTGCACACTGTAAATACTGTATATATTCATATAAACACGTAGATGAGGGTCCAGGAGCTCCTTTTTATTTTATTTTTATATTTGTAGTACCGGTATTTGTTTTGGATAAGGGGCTGTCAAATGCGGCTCAACATTTGTTACAATTTATATCCCAAGACTTCAGTATATACAAAATGAAATGATAAACACCATTTTTATATATAATTTATTTCAAAGCCAATAAATCCTGAAAGTCCCCCATACTTCCTCGTACATAAAAGCAGTGTATTCCACATAGATCTATCATCCCTTGTTTTTATATACAAATTATAAATTCATATTACAGTTTGATATGTTTTATATATTACATTTACCGGTGTCTCCTACATCAATGTGTT